>NW_007252274.1:0-86918 GCF_000164805.1 Carlito syrichta | reverse complement strand
AGATGGGCCTTTACAGGCCTCAGCCATGTAGCTATAGATGTTGGCTCCCAACACAGAACTAACCCAAACTGTTAAAAACATAGAAAAGAAGCTTAAAAAGATGGAACAAAGTCTCTAAGAAATGTGCAATTATACCAAGAGACAGAACCTATAAATAATTGACATTTCTGAGGCAGATAGAGAGAAAGGTATCACCCTGGAACATACATTCTATGAAATTATGCAGGAAAACTTGCCTCAACTTAACAGAAATGTGGGCATACAAACACAAGAGATTCAGATAACCCATGCAAGTCATAAAAGAGAAGACAAACTTCTAGATACATAGTAATTAGCTTACACAAATTAGGTATAAAAGAAAAATCCTGAAGGCAGTGAGAGATAAATTTCATACTACCTACCAGAAAAGACCAATGAGAATAGCAGAAGACTTATCTGCAGAAACTCCACAAGGTAGAAGAGACTGGAGTTCAATCTTCAAGTCCTCAAAGATAAAAAATTCCAACCAAGAATTTCCTACCTAGATAAGCTGAACTTCATCAGAGATGGAGAATTAAAATCCTTCCCAGACATTCAATGCCTCAGAGTTTATGCCACTGTCAGACTGGCTCTGCAAGAAAGACTTATGAATGTACTAAACACAGAGGAAATAAAGAGAAGAATGACAATACTTTTCCTAAGAATACAGGAAAAAGATGGAAAACACACACACATCATCACAAAAA
This sequence comes from Carlito syrichta, assembly GCF_000164805.1. NCBI lineage: Eukaryota > Metazoa > Chordata > Mammalia > Primates > Tarsiidae > Carlito > Carlito syrichta. The sequence continues at coordinate 86,193 of NW_007252274.1, read as the reverse complement.
TCAAAAGAAATTAACAAAGAAACAAATAACAACAAACTCTATAAGAACCTTATGACAGGTCTAAACTCTCACATCTCAATAATTAACCTGAACATGAATGGACTAAATGCACCACTGAAAAGGCATAGAACATCAAACTGGATGAAAAACATGATGCAACAATATACTGTCTGCAGGAGGCTCTTCTCACAACAATGGACGCTCAAGACACAAAGTAAGAGGATGGAAAACAAAACCTCAGGTAAACAGAACACAAAGGTAAAAGGAGTTGAGATCTTAATATCAGACAAAATACCTTTTAAGCTATCAAAAATTTAAAAAGATACAGAAAGTTACTAAATAATGTTGAAAGGTTCAAACCATCAACAAGAAATATCCATCCTAAATATATATAAACTCAACATAGGAGGACCAACTTTCATAAAACAACTTCTAGGCAAACTAAAAAAAGATATTGACTCTGACACTATCATAGCTGGGGACTTAAATACCTATTAATAACCCTGGATATATCATTGAGACAAAAAGTCAACAAGGGGATCCAGAACCTCAACTTGTTACTTGACCAAACGAACTTAATAAATAACTATAGACACTCCCCTCAACAACTATGGAATATACATTCTAGTCATCACCACATGGAACATACTCCAAGGTCAACCACATCTTAGGCCATAAATCAAACATAAACAAATGACATAAGATAGAAATACTGCCATGTACCTTCTCAGATCACAATGGAATAAAAATAAATATCAACACCTACAAAGGTCCCCCCACAAACTCCACAAAGATATGGACCCAAAACAGCTTAACATCTCCTGGGTTAATGAGGAAATCAAAGCAGAAGTTAAAAAGTTCCTGAAAACAAATGAAAATAAAGACACATCTTAACTAAACCACTGGAAGGCCATGAAAACAGTACTGAGAGGGGAATTCTTTATGAGCACACATCAAGAAAATGGAAAGATTCCAAGTTAACAGCCTAACAAATTACCCAAGGAAGCTGGAAAGACAAGACCACCAAAACTCTAACTTCAGCAGAAGAATCCAGTTCACCAAAATAATAGACCAAATACAGGGCAGAGAAGACAAATATATCAGAAAAAAATTAACAAAAAGAAAAGCTGTTTCTTTGAAACGATAAACAAGATTGACAGAACTCTAGCCAGGCTAACCAAGAAAAAGAGAGAAAAAATTCAAATAAACACAATCAGAAATGTAAAAGATCAAATCACAATGGGCACTGAAGAAATATTTTCAAATGATCAGAGGTTATTATGCACACCTGTATTGAAAAAAACCTAAAAAAACTAAAAGAAATGAAGGACTTTCTGAGATCACACAACCTCCCAAGGTTGAAACAAAAAGAAATTGAGATATTAAATCGACCAATCATAAAAACAAAACAAACAACAACAACAAAAAAACTACCTACAAAAAAAATATCCTGGACCAGACAACTTTGCAGGAGAATTCAACAAACATATGAGGAGGAGTTGATATCAATTCTATTGAAGGTATTTCAGGCAATTGAGAAAAACAGAACTCACCCCCAATCATTTTATGAACCTAACATCACACTGATAACCAAATCAGTTAAAGATCCCAAAGAAAGAGAACTACAGGCCAATATCACTGATGAATATAGGTGCAAAAATATACAACAAGATTCTAACAAATCGGATCCAATGACACATCACAAAAATTATCTGCTGTGACCAAGTAGATTTTATTTCCAGGATGTAAGACTGATTCAACATCCAAAATACCCTAAATTTAGTTAAACACATCAACAGATGTAAAAACAAGAACCACATGATTATCTCATTAGATGCAGAAAAAGCTTTGGATAATATTCAGCATCACTTCTTGATAAAACCCTTAATACCTAGGCATAGATAGAACATACCTCAAAATAGTAAGGGTCATCTGTGATAAATCCACAGCCAACATTTTGGTAAATGGACAGAAATTGAAGGCATTTCCTCTGAAAACCATAACAAGAAAAGACTGCCCACTCTCAGCACTACTGTTCAACACAGTGGTGAAAGTATGAACAGGAACAATCAGACAAGAGAAGAAAATCATGGATAACCAAATAGGAAAAGAGGAAGTTAAGCTATCCCTCTTTGCTGATGATACTATTCTATAAATTGAAAACCCAGGAAAATCTGTCAAAGACCTTTCTGCAGTGACAAAAGACTTTGGCAAAATCTCAGTCACAAAATCAACATGCAAAAGACAGTCACATTCTTATACACCAAAAACTAACAGGCAGAGAACCAAATAAAAAGCACGATTCCATTCACAATAGCAACAACAACAACAACAACAACAAAAGAAATGCCTCAGCATTGTTACATTCTCTCCAGCATCTGTTATTTTTTGAGTTATTGATGATGGCCATTCTGACTGGAGTTAGGTGCTATCTCAGTGTAGTTTTAATTTGCATCTCCTTGATGACTAATGAGGCTGAATATTTTTTCATGTATCTGTTGGCTGCTCCTATGTCTTCTTCTGAGAAGTATCTATTCTTATATTTTGTCCACTTTGTAGTGGGATTGTTTGTTTTTTTCTTTTCAGCACATCTGAGTTCCTTGTAGGTCCTTGATGTTAGGTCTTTGTCAGACATGGAGTTGACAAATATATTTTTCCAAGTCTGTGGGCTGTCTCCCTGCTCTCTTGATGGTTTCTCTGGCTTTGCAGAAGCTTGTCAGTTTAATGAGTTCCCACTTGTCTATCTTATCTCTTATGGCCTGGGCGTTTTGGGTTTTGATCAGGAATTGGTTTCCATTTCCAACTTCCATAAGAGTGTCTCTGGCATTTTCTAAGGTTCTTACAGTTTGAGGTTTTACATTTAGGTCTGTGATCCATTTAGAGTTGATTTTTGTGTATGGGGAGAGTAGGGTTCCTGTTTCAATCTTCTGCATGTGGTCAGCCAGTTTTCCCAGCACCATTTACTGAATAGATTCTCCTCTCCCCAGTAGTGGGTGGTGGAAGCTTTGTTGAAGATAGTTGGTTTAGAAATAGAGGTTATGCTTGTAGAATCTCAATTATATTCCACTGGTCTATATGCCTATACTTGTACCAATACCAGGCTGTTTTAATTATTGTAGCTTTATAATAAAGCTTAAAGTCTGGGAGTGTGATGCCTCCTGCTTTTTGTTGTTGTTGTGGTTGTTGTTGTTGTTGTTTTTGCTAAGGATTGTTTTGACTGTTCTTGGTCATTTATATTTCCATATGAATTCCTGTATTGTATTTTCTAAGTCTGAGAAGAGGGCTGCTCGTAATTTGTTGGGTATTCTGTTAAATCTCTAGATTGCCTTAGATAAAATGGACATCTTAACAATGTTTATGCTTCCAATCCATGAGCATAAAATATTTTTCCACTTGTTTGTGTCATCTTTGATATCTTTGAGCAGTGTTTTGTAGTTTTCATTGTAAAGCTCTTTCACATCTCTGGTTAAGAAGATGCCAAAGTATTTCATTTTTTTCTTTTTTGTGACTATTGTGAATGGAATTGTGCTTTTTATTTGAGTTTCTGTTTGTTTATTATTGGTGTTTAGAAATGTGATTGTCTTTTGCACGTATATTTTATACCCTGAGACTTTGCCAAAGTCCTTTATTCAGTGCAAGGAGGTTTTCAAAGTATACAATCATGTCGTCTACAAAGAGAGATAACTTGACTTCCTCTTTTCATAGTTGGATACCCCTGATTGTCTTCTCTTCTCTGATTGCTCTAGCCAGGACTTCCAATACTATATTGAACAGCAGGGGTGAGAATGGGAATCCTTGTCTTATTCCAGTTTCCAGGGGAAATGGTTTCAATTTTTGTGTGTTTAGGAGTTTGCTGGCTGTGGGTCTCTTGTAAATGACCCATTATTTTGAGTTATGTTCCACCTACACCTAGATGTTTGAGGGTTTTTATCAAGAAGGGGTGCTGGATTTTTTCAAAAGTTTTTTCTGCATCTAATAATATAATTGTATGGTTTTTGTTTTGATGTTTGGTGATGTATTTACTTATGTTTATGGTCTTGTGAATGTTGAATCAGGCTTGCATCCCAGGGATGAAGCCTACTAGGTCATGATGGATGATTTTTGAGATGTGTTGTTGAATTCAGTTTGCTAGGATCTGTTTGAGAATTTTAGCATCTATGTTCATCAAGGATATTAGCATGTAGTTCTCTTTCTTTGTTGGATCTTTACCTGGCTTGGATATCAGTGTGATGTTAGCTTCATAAAATGATTTGGGGAGAGTTCCATATTTCTAAATGGGCTGGAATACTTTCAATAGGGTTGGTATCAGTTCCTCCTTGTATGTTTTGTAGAATCCTGCTGGAAAGCAATCTGGTCCAGTGCTTTTTTTGTAGGTAGGTTTCTAATGAAATAATCAATTTCCTTGATTGTTATTGGTCTATTTAGTGTCTCAATGTCTTCTCTTTTCATCCTGGGAAGGTCGTGTGATGTCAGAAAGTCCTCCTTTTCCTTTAGGTTTTCAAGTTTGTTTCCATACAAGTGTACATAGTAGACTCTGATAATCTTTTGTATTTCTTCAGGGTCAGTTGTGACTTCATCTTTTGTGTTTCTGATTGAGTTTATTTGGGCTTTTCTCTCTTTTCTTGGTCAGTCTGGCTAGGGGACCATCAATCTTGTTTATCCTTTTAAAGAACCAGCTTTTTGTTGTTGTTGTTGATTTTTTGTGTTACCTTTTTTCTTCTATGTTCTGGATTTGGGCTTTTATTTTAGTGATCTGGACTCTTCTGCTGAAGTTAGGGATTTTTTGCTTTTCGAATTGTGTTTATTTGGGCTTTTTTCTCTCTTTTTCTTTGTCACTCTTGCTAGGGGTCCATCAATTCTGTTTATCCTTTCCAAGAATCAACTTTTTCTTTCTTTGGTTTCTTTTGTCTTATCTTTTTGTCTTCTATGTTCCAAATTTGGGCTTTTATTTTGGTGATCTTGATTCTTCTGCTGAAGTTAGGGTTTTGGTGTTTTTGCTTTTCCAACTTCCTTAAGTGATTTATTAGACTGTTAACTTGTGACTTTTTCATTTTCTTCACGTATGTTCACAGAGATAAAAAAATTTCCCTCTTAGTCTTTACTGCTTCATGGTACCCCCAAAGGTTTTGGTAAGATATTTCTTCATTTTCATTTGCTTCCAGGTATCTTTTAGTCTCTGTTTTGATTTCCATGTTGACCCAGGATTTGTTTAGCATCATGATGTTTAGTGTCCATGTCTTTGTGCATTTTGGAGAAAATTTGTTGTTGTTGATATTTATTCTTATTCCACTGTTGACTGAGAAGGCACACGGCAGTATTTCATCTTATAAAATTTGTTTATGCTTGGTTGTGGCAGAGGACATGGTCGATCTTAGAGTACATTCTATGTGGTGATAAGTAGAATGTGTATTCTGGGTTTGTTGGTTGGATTGTTCTGTAGGTATCAACTAAGTCCATATGGTCAAGCATCATGTTGAGATTCTGGATCTCCTTGTTGATTTTTTTCTCTTGATGATCTATCTAAGGTTGCAAATGGGGTATTTAAAACCCCAGCTATGATAGTATTAGAGTAAGTATCTTTTTTTGGTTTGCCTAGAAGCTGCTTGATGAAAGTTGGTGTGCCTCTGTTGGATGCATGTATGTTTAGAATGGATATTTCTTGATGATGGATTGAACCTTTTATCATTATGTAGTTATCTTCCATATCTTTTTAGTTTTTGCTAGCTTAAAGAGTATTTTGTCTGATATTAATATCATGACTCCTGCTTTCTTTTGTGGTCTGTTCATGTGAAATTTTGTTTCCCATCCTCTTGCTATGAGTCTGTTAGTGTTCTTTCTGGTGAGATGAGTCTCATGGAGACAATATATTGTTGCCTTATGATATTTTATCCATTTGTTTGTTCTGTGTCTTTTCAGTGGTGTATTTAGTTCATTCACATTCAGGCTAATTATTGAGATGTGAGAGTTTATCTGTTATCCTTGCCATTTGGTTCTTATAGAGTTTGTTGTTGTTTTTGTTGCTTGTTTGTTTGATGTCTTTCTTTTGATTTTGGTGTTGATCATGTGTGTTTTCAATCTTTTACCTGCATTCTTGGGAAGGTCATTGTAGTTCTTTTGTTCCTTTTTTCTGTGTTTAATACTTTCTTAAGTGTTTCTTGTAGAGTTGGTCTGAAGGCAACTCAAGCTTTTAGTGTTTGAATGTCTTGGAAGAATTTTAATTCTCCATCACTTATGAAACTTAGCTTAGCTGGGTAGATAATTCTTGGTTGAAATTGTTTATCCTTGAGAAATTGAAGATTGGGTTCCAAACTTCCCTAGTCTGAAGTGTTTCTGTAGGTAAGTCAGCTGCTATTCTAATTGGTCTTCCCTGGTAGGTAGTCTGATATTTTTATCTTGTTACCTTTAGAATTTTTTCTTTTTTACCTACTTTGTGTAGGCAAATTATTATGTGTCTTGGAGTTGGTCTTCTAATTATTTGTCTTGCAGGGATTCTCAGAATCTCCTGTGTTTGAATGGTCATGTCACTGAGGAGATAAGGGAAGTATTCTTGGATAATTTTATGGAAAGTTTGTTGCAGGGTAGTCTTTGTCTCTCTATCAACCTCAGGAATTCTAATTAATCTTAGGTTCAGCCTCTTGAAATAATCGCTAATCTCTTGGAGTTTTGTTCTGTCTTTTTAAACTTCTTTTTTATGTTTTTAACAGTTTGGGTTAGTTCTATATTCTGACTCTCAAGCTCTGAGATTCTTTCTTCTCCTTGGTTAATTCTGCTTTCCATGCTTATCAGTTTTTTTATTTACTACATTCACTGTATTCTTTATTGCTGTCATCTCAGTTATCAACTCCTTCATTCTTTACCCTCGTCTCTCCTCAATTCTAGTTATTATCTCTATTAATGTCTTGATATCTTAGTTTGTGGATTGAGTCCAGTCATTCTAGGGGCTCTTCATTGGCTTGCATTCTGAAGTCTGTATTCTCAGTGACTGACCTCCCAGTGGTCTGTGTGAGAACCATATTCTTACTTTGGTTTTTCTACATTTGTATATATTTTCCTCCCCCCCTTTTAACCTATTTTTTAAATTCTATTGTTCTGGGATGAAGGTAGCTTTTACTTTTGTTTTCTTAATCTCCTATTCTTCCTTATGTGGATCCTCTGTCTTTGTTCAATTCTGAAGCCAGACTGTGGGTGGGTGACTGAACTTTTTGCAGTTTTGAGATTGAATTGAGGGGGTAGCTGTGATTCAGAAACTATCTGTAGATCCCAATATCTGTTGACAATTGTGCAGACCCCAGAAACCCACTTCCCACTACCTTACAATCTGTCCATGCAGTGGGAGCATAGGTTTGCCCCCTGAAAACAAAATGAGGTAAGAGAAAGGAAATAATGGAAAAAGGAAGTGGAGAGACTAGAGGAAGGTGGAGAGAGAGAGAGAGGAAGGAGAGGGGAAACAGACAGGCATATTAACTAACAAATGAAAATAGACACAAAGGCAGAAAAGATTCAGAAAACAATATCTTACAGACAATCATACAAACACACAAACCAACAGAAACCCTTCTATTGATTTACTCTTACTCAAAAGTATCCATATACAAACAGGAAGTTAAAAAAAGCTATAAAATAACAGAAACCAAGCAAGTATGAGAACATAATCAAAAACAGAAAAAGAGAAGAGGAAAAGAAGAAAAAACTAAAACTAAAAAAAGCAAACTAACCAAAAACAAGCAAAAAAGAAAAAGAAAACTCACTCTGAGACTTTTCCTGTAACTTCAACTTTCTTTCAACACTGGTCTCCAGCCCCTTCCCTCTGCTCTCTACAGAGGCTGATAGGGTTGTTCTCAGTGTGGGTCAGTTGTTCCAAGGACTACTGTGGGAGGAAAGTGAATCAGATCTGGACTCACTCAGCTTGCCACTGCTGGTGCCAAATCTTCCACTCAGATCTGAAATGTCTGTGCCTGTTCCACTGTGTGAGAAGGACATCTGTCTCCCCCAGTTTGATAAGATAACCTCTGGGTTCCAGGGTAGAGACTGGGTGGAGCTGGGGGGGCAATGCAGGTCTCACCTGGTCCCAGGACAGATAAAATGGCTCTAGTCACCATTTCCAAGAAAAGTAGATTATTCTGAGCCCTGAAAACTCCAATTTCAGTGTGGTGGGATGTGACAGTCACCTCTGGAGGAAAGCCCAGGGTACATGAACCCAAGTCTCCCTTAGACAGACTTTCACTCACCAGCACACACCCATTCAGTCAGAGAATCTTTATAGACACTCACCTTTGAGGAGACTCTCACATTCCAACCTGACTCATCACCATCCTGCAAGAAATTCCCGTTTTTATTTTTATTTATTTTGTTTGTTTTTGAAAGCAGGATTTGTTGAAAGGACAGAAAAACTCCCACAGTGGGAGGGGACCCAAAGGTGTTGCCCTGTCCCTGTTTTTTTTGTTGTTGTTTTTTTTTTTAATGATGGTCATCCTATTGGAGTTAGGTGTTATCCCATTGTGGTTTTGATTTGCATTTTTTCTGATGATTAGTGAGTGAGCATTTTTTTTATGTATCTGTTGGCTGCTTGCATATCTTCTTTTGAAAAGTTTCTATTCATGTCCTTTATCTACTTTTTGAAAGCAATTTTTTTTAGCTTGTTTGTGTTCCTTTTAGATCCTGGATGTTAGACCTTTGTCAGATACATAAGTTGACCAATAATAATCCAGAAAATTCACTCAGTCATAATAAATATACCCACAAAAATTTTCTGACCCTGATAGCTTCTCAGCTGAATTATACAAGACATACAAGGAGGAGCTCATATTAATATTATTGAAAGTATTCCACGAAATTGAGAAAGATGGAATTCTCTCCAACACATTTTATGAGGCCAACATACTGATTCCCAAACCTGGCAAAGACTCAACAAGGAAAGAAAATTGCAAACCAATCTCCTTGGCAAACACAAATGCAAAAATTCTAAACAAGATTCTAGCAAATCAAATCCAACATCACATCTTAAGGATCATCCACTAAGACCAGGCGGGCTTCATTCCAGAGATACAGGGCTAATACAACATTTGACAAAATCCAGCATTCCTTCTTGTTAAAAATCATTGAACACCTAGGAATAGAAGTAACAGTCCTTAAAACACTAAGAGTCATCTATGATAAACCTACAATCAACATTTTGTTTAGTGGGCAGAAGTTAAAAGCATTCCTCCTAAGAATAGTAACAAGACAAGGATGTTCACTCTCACCTCTCCTGTTAAAAATAGTGTTGGAAGTCCTAGCCAGAGCAATCAGGCAAGAGAAGGAAATCTGATGTGTCCATAAAGGAAAAGAGGAAGTTATGCTATCCCTCTCTGCAGATGATATAATTCTATATCTTGAAATCTCTAAGGAGTCTGTCAAAAACCTCTTCACTCTGATAATCAACTTGAGTAAAGTTTCAGGGTACAAAATAAATATGCAAAAGACAATGTCATTTCTATACACCAGCAATAAGCAGAGAACCAAATAAAAAGCATATTACTATTTGCAATAGACACATACACACAAACACACACACACAATTGAAATATCTTGGTATCTACCTAACCAGAGAAGTGAAAGATCTTTACAACATAGATTACAAAATGCCTCTCAAAAACTTCAAGGATTACAAAAATAATGGAAAAGCATTTTGCTTTGTTTTGTGGAGACAAAGTCTTGCTGCATTGCCGTGGCTGGTCTTGAAGTCATAAGCCCAAACAATCTTCCCATGTTGGTGATTCCAAAGTGCTAGGATTATAGGCATGAGCCACTTCACCCAGCTGATATTAAATTTAATAATGGTCCCAATATATGGTAAAATATTTTTAATAATAATTCAACAATCATTCATGATAAAACTTTTAGTATACTAAAAATAGAAGGTCATTATTCTATTGAACACAGAGAGTTTTAGGAGACCTACAGAAAAAGCATAATTAATAGTGAAATGTTGAAAACTTTCATGCTGAGTTGAAAAAATGGAAAGATACCCACTATCATCACTTCTAGTTATCATCATATCATACTGAAAATAGCAGAACATGTGATAAAGCAAGTAAATATAAATGGAAGTTATAAAATTAGCAAATAATATATAAAATCATTTTTTAATTGCAAACAATATGTTTACATATGTGAGAAAACTAGTAAAAGTGCAGAAAACAAGGATCATATAAAGTCAAATAAACTTCTAGATCTTAGAATTCAAAAGATAATAGCTCTAATCACATTAAAAGATCAAATACAGCTACATTTTAATTGTGAAGTTACATTTCAACTATGAAGTTTCAAAAATATTTTTTAATTAATATCTATCATATTTCCTATTTTTTTCTGTTGTCATTGTCACTGTTGTTTCTAGTTTATCCATAAATAATAGTTATTTCAAGTAAATGTAACATACTTTTAAATGTGAAATAATGCATATGATTTTGTTTATTTGTTTGTTTATTAGCCATTAAAAACTAAAATGCATAATCCATTGTAATCATCTTTAAACAGAAAAAATGAAAAAATTAATAAAAATATGAAATTTTTCTATATGAAAAATCTTACTTCATTTTTTCTATAAATTAAAGAAGACAAATAAATGAGATGAGATATCATGCCTATAGATTGGAAGATTCTATATTTTGAATATGTCAATTAATCAATTAATCTGTAGATTCAATGCAATCTCCTAAAATATCTCAGCATGTGTTTTATAATAATTAGAAAGTTAATCTGAACTCTGTATGAAATGTGAAGAGCTGAGAGTAGCCAATAAGCTTAATGAATGGATATCAAGTATTATTATAAAATGACTGTAATTAAATAGCATGATATTTGTTAAAAGAATAAAGTTAAATAAACCACTAGAACATTACATTGGTTTCAGAAGAGAGGACAAGAGGCTGAAGGCCTTTGTAAACTTTGTGCTTTATGCTTAATGCTTTTTCCCAAAGATGACTTGTTTCCTCACTTTTTAAATATCTTTAATTCAAATGTTACTTTCTCAGTGACAATTTCCTGTCATCAAATATTTTGTCTTCTGACATTTTATATTACTTCTGCCTGCTTTATTTTCTTTCTTTTACACTTATTGAAATCCAGCATATGTTTTACTGATATACTATGTTTATTTTCAATCCCCCTGGTAAAACATTAGATCCAAAAGGTCAAATATTTTTGTCTTCATTATTCACTAATAAGAAAATTATCTGCAGTAGTGCTGCATATATAGCATATGTCAATAAATATTTGTTTAATGACTTAATGAATTCCTTTAAACTTCAAACCATTCAGCATGAAATTTATACTAAATACACTGAAGCACATGCTGAGTGACTTTTGGATGGAACTCACGCAAAATTGAAAAATTACTTTGCTCTTCCTAAGCACATGATGCTCTCTTATTTCATCTTGATGCTCAGGGCCACTCACTAAAGCAACACTCTGAGTTCTGTTCTCCAACTTAATCTGTATGCACTTTACTTATTTTCCATCCACTGTCAAAACTGACTATCTTAATATCTATTTACTTTTTATTTCTAAAAAACCTGAAACTAATTATTTTTAAGTTGTATTCACAGAACAGATTTGCATTTGAACACTAGTACTCTGGAGGTGCTGCCTTAATCACGAGTGATTAATGGCAGCAATGCTTGGGGATTGTGAATTTCATTCACTGTCAATGCTGTGAGAGACTGTATTCGGCTTAAGTAAATTATTTTTGGAGATTCTTTCAATGCATTTGCTCATTTCACGATGAGTGCACCTGCCCACGTTGTGCTGAGTGTTCAGCAGTTTTTAACCAAAAATGACATGACCCTCATACCCCACCCTTTCTATTCACCCCATCCCACCACATATGTGGTTTTCCAGTTGAAAAAAGTCCTCAAGGTGAAAGTTTTGCCAGTATGGAAGAACAAACAAAAAAATGGCACAAGCACTAAAAGTCACCAAAATTTATGAGTTCAAAAACTGTTTTGAGGAGAAGAAAATGTGTCTTGATAGGCGTATTGCATCAAATGGAGAGGACGTTGAAGGTGACTGAAGTTTAAACATGTAAGAAAAAATACATAATTTTTGTATATTAATTCCTTTTGGGGAGTCCCCAATATATATCTCCATCTCTATCAATCTCTAATCTCTATCTCTGACATATAAAGTATTAAATTAATTAATCAATTCATGCAAGTCAAATATGAGTCATATAAGGAAAGGAGAGAAGATATTATGACTAAAAACTTAAATAGTTGTTAACATTAAACTCTACAAGTCATTGAGGAACAAACACTATTTTGCTACACATTTGGAAAACATAATACTGAAGAAGACAGAAGCAGACAAATACCCTTTCCCATGTTTTTTAATGAAACAAAGTGATGCAAAGAATACAATGTAGCTTACAGTCTGTGAAATCTCTAGCCATCAATAATGGTAGTATTCAGTGGAAGCATTTGTGTGCTCTCATAGAAACAGGGTCAGGCAAGATATAGCAATAATAATTGGAAATGCCTAAGCCCAACAGGTCGAGTGTGTGGTGGCCATGAGCATGCCACTGTACTACAGCCTGGGTGACAAGTGAAACTCCCACTAAAAAAAATTGGAGAAGTGATAGAATAGAAAGACATTATTTAAAATGAAAATTCATATTATTATATATTGTTTAAACATATAGTATATGAACACATAAGATACATATTCCCTAAAAATTTGTGGTTGAGAGGATGTGTTTTCAGAGGAATAGATAGGTTCTGCACTATAATAGTATTTTAAAAATCTGTGAAAAAGATTAATGCCATTTTCGAGCTCCTAATATATTCCTGGAGCTTTAATATATCATTTAATACTCAAAACAATTCTGCAAATGAGACATATGTATTTCTTCTTACATATAACAAAATTTGCCAAAGATAGCACAGCTAGTAAGAGTCAGAGCTGAGATTTGTTTATTTTCCTTAACTCTTTTATTTTAAAGATATGGAGTACAATTTAGAATTAGTTATACAAGTGGTCATTGTACAGGTAATGTTTGGACTGTTTTTGGTCCTTAATTCACCTTTGAGATCAGATACCTTTATGTTTGGTGCCCTTCTCCATCCCCTGGCAATGTCCCATTACTGCCAATCCCTTTCTTATTGTATTATTGTAAATGTTCAGAGTCTGTGTATGAGTGAAAACATGTGATACTCAGTTCTTTGTTTCTGTGACAGATCACTGAGTATGATGGTCTCTAAATCACTCCAAGTTGCTGTGAAGTCCATATGGCTTTATGGCTGCATAATATCCCGTCGTGTGTACATTTCACATTTTTGTAATCCAGTCCAATTTTGTTTGGCAGCATGGTTGGTTCCTTGTTTTTGCCATTGTGATTAGAGCTGCAGTAAACATGTGTGTGCAGGTATCATTTTTGTAGAGTGAGTTAAGATCCTCCAGGTATATTCCCAGTAGGGGGATTGCTGGGTTATACAGAAGGTCAATTTCTAGTTATTTTAGAAATTGCCACACTGTTTTCCATAGAGGTTGAGCTAGTCTGCATTCCACCAAAGTGTAGAAGCCTCCTCTTTACTCCAAATCCTCACCAGCATTTGCTGTTGTTTGATCAATGATGGTTATTCTTAATGGAATTAGAAGGTATCTCAATATGGTTTTTATTTGCATTTCTCTAATAATTAATAAGACTGAGTATTTTTTAACATGTCTGTTGGCTACTTGTATGTCTTCTATTGAGAAGTGTCTATTCACCTCTTTTGCTGACTTTTTAATGGTAGTGTTTGGTTTTGGTATTTGTTTTCATTTTTCCTTTTAGCGCATTTGCATTCCTTGTAGATCCTGGATGTTAGGGTTTTGACAGATATGCAGTTGGTAAATTTTTTCCTCCAAAAATGTGGGTTGTATCCCCACTCTCTTGATGGTTTCCCTGGTTTTCAGAAGCTTTTCCATTTGATAAGTTTCCACTTTTCAATCTTATCTCTTATGGTATGGACTTTGGGGGTTTTGATCAGGAATTTGTTGCTTATTCTGATTTCGGTAAGTGTCTGTCTTGTATTTGCTAAGATTCTTAATGTTTGAGGTTTCACACTTAGATCTTTTATCCATTAGGGGTTGATTTTTGTGTATGGTGATAGGTAGGGATCCTGTTTCATTCTCCTGCAAATGGTCAGGCAATTTTCCCATCACCATTTACAAAATAGGTTCTCCTCTCTCCCTTGGTTGTTGGTGGAGGCTTTATCAAAGATGAGTTGGTGGAGAAATTGAGGTTTTGCCTCCAAAATCTCAATCCTGTTCCATTGGTCTATATTCCTCTTCTTGTACCAAGATGAGGTTGTTTTTATTATTGCAAACTTATAATAAAGTTTAAAATGTGGAAATGTGATACCTCCTGCTTTGTTTCTTTTGCTAAGGATTGTTTTGGCTATTTGTGATCATTTATATTTTCATATGAATTCTGTATTGTTGTTTCCAGATCTGAGAAGAATAATGTTGGTAATTTAATGGGTATAGCATTGAATCTGTAGATTGCCTTTGGCAGGATGGATATCTTAAAATTGTTGATTCTTCCAATCCATGATCATGGAATATTTTTCCATTTATGCCATCTTTGACTTCTTTGAGCAGTGTTTTGTAGTTTTCATTGTAAAGATCTATAATTTTCCTGGTTAGGAAGATGCCAAGGTATTTCTTTTCTTTTTTCTTTTCTTTGTGTGTGTGTGTGTGTGTGTGTGTGTGTACGTGCGCATGTATTGTGAATGGGATTGTGCTTTTTATTTGACTGTGTGCCTATTTCTTATTTGCATATAATAATGTGAGTATCTTTTACTTGTTTATTTTGTACCTAAGACTTTGCCAAAATCCTTTATCAGTGCAAAGAGATTTTTGATAGATTCTCTTTTTTTTAACATTTTTTTTTATTTTAAAATTTTGGGGTACAGTTAAGGGTTAGGTATACAAATATGCATCATTCAGCCTTCCTTGTGGATAAGGGGTGTCCCTCTGTTCCCAGAAAAATATTGACTACCGTTAATCCCACCTCCCTTCCCATCCCTGCCCCCCCCCGTAGTTTGCCACCACTGTCAATCATTTTCTTATAGTATTACAATAGATGTTCAAGGTTCACTTATGAGTAAGAACATGTGATACTCAGATCTTTGTTTCTGTGAGAGATCACTCAGTATCATAGACTCTAGTTCCATCCAGGTTACTGGAGAGTTCATAATTTTGCTCTTGTTTATATCTGCATAGAATTCCATCATGAACATTTACCACATTTTTAAAATCCAGTCCTCTTCTGATGGACAGCATGGTTGGTTCCAGGTTCTTGCTATTGTGAACAATACTGAGATAAACATACATGTGCAGGTATCTTTTTTATAGAGTGATTTGAGTTCTTCAGGGTTTATTCCCAGTAGGGGGATTGCGGAGTTATATGGGAGGTCGATATTTAGAGCTTTGAGGAATCGCCAGACTGCTTTCCATGGGGATTGCACTAGTTTACACTCCCACCAACAGTGTAGAAGTGTTCGCTTTTCATCATATCCTCTCCAGCGTCTGGTATTTTAAGAGTTATTGATAATGGTCATTCTCAATGGAGTTAGGTAGTATCTCAGTGTAGTTTTAATTTGCATCTCCTTGATGATTAGTGAGGTTGAACATTTCTTCATGTGTCTAATGGCCACTCATATGTCTTTTTTTGAGAAGTGTCTGTTCATATCATTTGCCCACTTTGTAATGGGGTTGTTTGATTTTTTTATTTTCAGCACATATGAGTTCCTTGTAGATTGAAGATGTTGGGACTTTGTCAGACATGGAATTGGCAAATACTTTTTCCAAGTCTGTGGGCTGTCTCTCTGCTCTCTTGAAGGTTTCTCTGGCTTTGCAGAAGCTTGTCATTTTAATGAGGTTCCATTTGTCTATCTTATCTCTTATGGCCTGTGCATTTCAGGTTTTGTTCAGGAATTGGATGCCAGTCCCAATTTCCATAAGGGTGTGGCCTGCATTTTCCAAGGTTCTTATGGTTTGAGGTTTTACATTTAGGTCTCTGATCCATTTGGAGTTAATTTTTGTATATGGATATAGATAGGGGTCTTATTTGAATCTTCTGCATGTAGTCAGCCAGTTTTCCCAGCACCATTTACTAAATAAGTTCTCCTCTCCCCAGTGGTTGGTGGTGGGGGCTTTGTCAAAGATGAGTTGGTTAAGAAATTGAGGTTTTGCTACTGAAATCTCAATTCTATTCCATTGGCCTATATGCCTTTTCCTGTACCAATACCAAGCTGTTTTGATTATTGTAGCTTTATAGTAAAGTTTGAAGTCTGGTAATGTGATACCACCTGCTTTGTTTCTTTTTTTGCTGAGGATTGTTCTGGTTATTCTTGGTTGTTTGTGTTTCCATATGAATTCCTGTATTGTTTTTTCTAGCTCTGAGAAGAATGTTGCTGGTAATTTGATGGGTATTGCATTAAATCTGTAGATTGCCTAGGTAAGATGGACATCTGCACAATGTTGATTCTTCCAATCTATGAGCATGGAATATTTTTCCACTTGTTTGTGTCATCTTTGATTTCTTTGAGCAGTGTTTTGTAGTTTTCATTGTGAAGGTCTTTCACATCTCTGGTTAGGAAGATGCCAAGGTATTTCTTTCTTTTTTTGTGTGTGGCTATTGTGAATGGGATTGTGCTTTTTATTTTGGTTTCTGTTTGCTTATTCTTGGTATAAAGAAATGTGATTGTCTGTTGCACATTTATTTTTTATCCTGAGACTTTGCCAAAGTCCTTTATCCATGCAAGGAGGTTTTTGACAGATTCTGTTGTGTTTTTCAGAGTATACAATCATGTGGTCTGCAAAGAGAGATAGCTTGACTTCCTCTTTTCCTATTTGGATACCCCTGATCACCTTCTCTCTTCTGATTACTCTAGTCAGAACTTCCAATACTATACTGAACAGGAAGGGAGAGAGTGGGCATCTTTGTCGTGTTCCAGTTTTCAAAGAAAATGATTCCAATTTTTGTGTGTTTAGAAGTATGCTAGCTGTGGGTTTCTCATAACTGGCTTTTACTATTTTGAGGTATGTTCCATGTATACCTAGATGTTCGAAGATTTTATCATGAAGGGGTGCTGGATTATCAAAAACTTTTTCTGCATCTAATGATATAATCACGTGGTTTTTGTTCTGATGTTTGTTGATGTATTTAATTAGATTTATTGTCTTGTGAATGTTGAACCAGCCTTGCATCCCAGGGATGAAGCCTACTTGGTCACGATGAATGATTTTTGAGATGTGTTGTTGAATCCAGTTCACTAGGATCTTGTTGAGAATTTTGGCATCTATGTTCTTCAAGTATATTGGCCTGTAGTTCATTTTTCTTTGTTGGGTCTTTACCTGGCTTGGGTATCAATGTGATTTTAGCTTCAGAAAATGATTTGGGGAGGGTTCCCTCTTTCTCTATCTCCTGGAATACTTTCAGTAGGATTGGTATCAGCTCCTCCTTGAATGTCTTATAAAATTCTGCTGGAAAGCCATCTAGTCCAGGGCTTTTTTTTTTTTTTTGTAGGTAGTTTACTTATTACATAGTCAATTTCCTTAATTGTTATTGGTCTATTTAGGGTCTCAATTTCTTCTTGTTTCAGCCTAGGCAGGTTGTGTGATGTCAGAAAGTCTTCCATTTCCTTATGATTTTTAAGTTTGTTTCCATACAACCATACATAGTAGTGTCCAATGATCTTTTGTACTTCTTCAGGGACAGATGTGACTTCATCTTTTGTGTTTCTGATTGTATTCATTAGGGCTTTTTCTCTTTTTTTCTTGGTCAGTCTAGCTAGGGGACCATCAATCTTGTTTATCCTTTCAAAGAACCAGCTTTTTGTCTCATCGACTTTTTGTATTATCTTTTTGGATTTGGGCTTTTTTTTTTGGTGATCTGGACTCTTCTGCTGAAGTTAGGGTTTTGTGGCCTTGCTTTTCCAGCTTCCCAAGGTGATTTGTTAGGTTATTAATTTGTGATCCTTCCATTTTCTTCATGTGTGTTTGTAGAGATATGAATTCCCCTCTTACTACAGCTTTCATGGCATCCCAGAGATTTTGGTAAGATGTTTCTTCATTTTCATTTGTTTCCAGCTATCTTTTAATCTCTGTTTTGATTTCATCATTGAACCAAGAGTTGTTTAGCATCATGCTATTTAGTGACAATGTCTTTGTGAGTTTGGGGAGAACCTTGTAGGTGTTGATGTTTAATTGATTCCACTGTGGTTCAAAAAGGTGCAAGACAAAATTTTAATCTTTTGAAATTTGTTTATGCTTGATTTATGGCCAAATATGTGGTTGATTTTTTAGTACATTCCATGCAGTGATTAGTAGCATGTATATTCTGTGGTCGTTGGGGGGAGTGTTCTGTAGGTATCAATTAAGTCCATTTGGTCAAGGGTCACATTGAGGTTCTGGATCTCATTGCTGATTTTTTGTCCTGATCATCTGTCTAGGGTTGTGAGTGTGATATTAAAGTCCCCAGCTATAATAGTGTTAAAGTCAATATCTTTTTTGAGTTTTCCTAGAAGCTGCTTTATGAAAGTTGGCACTCCTATGTTGGGTGCATATATGTTTAGGATAGATATTTCTTGCTGATGGAGTGAAACATTTATCATTATGTAGTGGCCTTCTGTATCTTTTTTCATTTTTGATAGCTTAAATGTTATTTTGTCTGAAATTAGGATCATTATTGCTCCTTTTTTATGTTCCATTCACCTGAAAATTTGTTTCCCATCCTCTGACTTGAGTCTGTGAGTGTCCTTTTTGTGAGATGGGTCTGTTGAAGGCAATATATTGTTGCCTTGTGATATTTTATCATCCATTTTGCCATCTATGCCTTTTCAGTGATGCATTTAGTCCATTCACAGTCAGGCTAATTATTGAAATGTGCGAGTTGATCCCTATCATAAGGTTCTTATAGAGTTGTTGTTTTTGTTCGTTTGGTGTCTTTCTTTTTGCTTTGGGGTTGGCTCATTTGCGTTTTACTCATTTTCCTGTACTCTTATGAAGAACGTTGTCGTTCTTTTTTCCTTTTCTTCTGTGATTAGTATTTTCTTAAGTGTTTCTTGTAGAGGTGGTCTGGTGGCAGTATATGATCTTACAGATTGGATATCTGGGAAAGATTTTAAATCTCCCTCGCTGATGAAGCTTAGCTTGACTGTGTAGGTTATTTTTGGTTGAAATTATTTATCTTTAGGACTTTGAAGATAGAGCTCCAAACTCTCCTAGCTGGCAGGTTTTCTGTAGATAAATCTGCTTCTATTCTGATTGGTTTTCAATGGTAGGTGATCTAATCTTTTTTCTCTTGCTGCCTTTAGGATTTTTTCTTTTATACCTACTTTCTTTAGGTGAACTATTATGTGTCTGGGAGTTGGTCTCATTTGTTGTCTTGCAGGGGTTCTCTTAATCTCTTATATTTGATTTTCACATCACTGGTGAGATGAGGGAAGTTTGCTTTAATAATCTCATGAAATGGTTGTTCCAGGGTGACCTCTGTCTCTCTTTCTTTTTCAGGAAGTCCAATTTGTCTTAGATTTGGTCTCTTGAAGTAATTGCTCATCTCTTGAAGGTCTTGTTCTGTCTTTTTAAGCTTCTTTTCTATGTTTTTGACAGTTTGGGTTAGTTCTATATTTTGGTCCTCAAGCTCTGAGATTCTTCTGCTTGGCTAATTCTGCTTTCCATGCTTGTCAGTTTGTTATTTATTTTATTCACAGTAGTCTTTACTACTGTTATCAACCCCTTTTGAGTTTCTTCTTGTCTCTCCTCAATTCTTTTTAATCTCTACATTAATGTGTTGGTATCTAGGTTTGTAGTTTGAGACCAATCATTCTGGGGGCTCTTCATTGTTTTCATTCCAAAGTCAGTTTTCTCAGTGTCTGCCCTCCCAAGGGTCTGGGAGAGACTCATGTTCTTCTTTTGGTTTTTTTCTTCATTTGTGTAGGTTTTTCTCTCTCTCCCCCTTTCCCTCCACTTCTTTAATTCTGTTTTTCAAAGAAGGTGGGGTTGCTTTTACTTCTTTTGTTCAATCTCCTGTTCTTCCTTATGAGGGTCCTCTGGTTTGTTCACTTTTGAGGCTGTACTTTTTTGCAGTTTTGAGGTTTAATTGAGGGAGAAACTGTGATTCAGAATCTATCTGCAGATCCCGGTATCCAGGTTTTTGGGAACACTAGAACCCATTTCCCACTGCCTCGAAATCTGTCTGTGCGGCAGGGTTTAGGTTTGCTCCCTGGAACAAAATGAAGTACGAAAAAGGAAAATAATGGAAGAAGGGGGGTCAGGAGGAAGGTAGAGACAGAAGAGTGAGAGGGAAAACAGACATACATACCAACTAATGAGTGAAAAAGAGACACAAGGTCAGAAAAGGGTGAAAAACAGACACACAAACAAAATTCCCTAAAGCATACCAACAATGACATAAAGACAGTTCAATAAAATCATGCCTTTTGATTCATTTTTCCCCAACACAAACAGGTAGTCTAAATCAAAAAGCAAACAAAAGTGAGCAAAACAAACAGTCAAAAAAACAATATCAGAAATCAAAATAAGAAACCAGACTAACTTTGGAATCTTTCCTGAGTGTCTAAAGTCTCTTCAGCTCTGATCTCTAGCCTCTCTCCTTTGCTTTCATTGCAGGGAGATAGACTTATGCCAAGCTTGGGTTGGTTCACTTTGCTTGCTGCCTGAGAGGTCTGTGTCAGGCCTGAGTTGCCTGTACCTGATTCAGTGTGGGGGGGGGGCCTTTTTTCTCCTGTTTAGTGACATTACCTTAGAAACCAAGGTGGAGGCTGCCTGTAGATGGGTGGGGCAATGCAAATCTCTGCATGGAAAATGGTCAAGGTGGGCAGCTCCTCTTTCAAGGATCCTTTGTGTCCACCCGTTCTTTTTCTCCACACACCTAGGTCCATGGGTGATCCACTATGAGTGACT
Organism: Carlito syrichta; assembly: GCF_000164805.1. Lineage (NCBI taxonomy): Eukaryota > Metazoa > Chordata > Mammalia > Primates > Tarsiidae > Carlito > Carlito syrichta. The sequence continues at coordinate 65,244 of NW_007252274.1, read as the reverse complement.
GTGGAATCTATGACACAGCTGGATGTTGTATCTGGTGGACTGCCAGCAGCCTGGGTTGGAGGAGGGAGCTGGGAATTCCCTCTTCTGGAGCTGAGAGCTGAAAGTAGCTGATCAGCACCTCCTTAAGATATACTGTTCCTTTATATGACCATGGAGTCTCACGCTGGGTGCCTCAGCCAGAGAGGGGACCACAGTTCCAAAGGGCAGGTGGTGAGCAGTGGCAGTGGCTTTGGGCCCTGCACATATCACTTCAACCAGGAATGGAGCTGGTATCTCTGAGGGGCAGGTGCCTAGAGCCTCCCTGGGTGATGGTGGTTTGAAATAGGGCTGGGCAGGGACCCAGAACCCAGGGTGGGGATCTGGAACTCTGAGGAGTGAGCACCAGGTCAACTGGATTTGGTGCCCAGTCAGGGAGAGAGCTGGCAGTGGCTGAGTACTGGGTGGATCAGTGTAGCCAGAAGGGAACTCAGATCTCCACAAGGAGGTATCCAAGGGCTGCCAGGTGAGACACTGTAGCTGGGGAGGGAGCTGGGATCTCCACATGGCCAGGGCCCAGGGCTGCCTATAGTGGAGCAGTAGCAGCCAAGAGGCCTCAATAACTGGCCTTGCGTGGGTCTGAGGGTCTCCAGGCCTTGGACCAGTGCAGCTGGTGGTGGGCAGGGGGATGGGGGAAGGAAAGTAAGGGTCTTTTTGGAAACTCACTTTTGGAGAATCTCAGGGTCCCCCCTATGCCATCACCATCTTACCAGAACTCCTCTTGGATTTTCAAAGTGTAGAAACATATCATCAACAAAGAGTGGTAACTTGACATTTTCTTTTCCAGTTTTGATAACACTGAATTCCTTCTCTTGTCTGATTTCTCTAGCTAGGACTTCCAGCACTATATTGAACAGGAGAGGTGAGAGTAGACAGTCTTGCCTTTTTTCTCTTCTTAGGGGAAATGCTTTCAATTTCTATCTGTTTAGCAATATATCAGCTATGCGTTTATCATAGATGACTCATTATTTTGAGGTATGTTCCTTCTATGTCTAGGTGTTCAAGGATTTTTATCAAGCAGGGATGCTGGATTTTTTCAAAAGCTTTTGTTGCATCTAATGATATAATCATGTGGTTCTTGTTTTTACATTTGTTAATGTGTTTAATTACATTTAGGGTCTTGTGGATGTTAAACCAGCCATGCATCTCAGGGATGAGGTCTACTTAGTCATGCTGGATAATTTTTGAAGTATGTTGTTGAATCTGATTTGCTAGAATATTGTTGATTATTTTGGGATCTATCTTCATCAGAAATATTGGCCTGTAGTTTTCTTTATTAGTTGGATCTTTATCCAGTTTGAGTATCAGTGTGATGTTAGTTTAATAAAATGATTTGGGGAGTATTTCATCTTTCTCAACTGCCTGGAATACTTTCAATATGATAGGTATTAGCTCCTCCTTGTATGTTTTGTAGAATTCCACTGGAATGCCATCAGGTCCATTTTTTATTTGTTGGTAGTTTTCTTTTGATAGAGTCAGTTTCCTGGGTTGTTATTGGTCTATTTAGGATCTCAGTTTCTTGCTTCAACCTTGGGAGGCTATGTGATGTCAGAAAGTTCTCCATTTCATTTGTGTTATTGAGTTTGTTTCCATACAGATGTGCGTAGTAATATCTGATAATGATTCATACTTACTTGGGGTCAGTTGTGACTTTTGCATTTCTGATTGTGTTCATTTGCAGTTTTTCTTTTTCTTGGATATTTGGGCTAAGGATCTATCTTATTTATTCTTTCAAAGATCCAGTTTTTGTTCCATTGACTTTTTTCTATTGTGTTTTACCTTCTATGTCCCATATTTGGAATTTTACTTTAGTGATCTTGATTCTTCTGCTGAAGTTAGGGTTTGGTGGTCTTGCCTTTCTAGTTCATTTAGACAGTTTGTTAGACTGTTAAACTGTTCTCTTTCTATTTTCTTGATGTGTGTCTGTAGAGATATAAATTCCTCTCTCAGTACTGCTTTAATGGCATCCAAAAAGTTTCAGTAAGATGATTCTACATTTTTATTTGTTTCCAGGAAACTTTCATTTCTGTTTTGACTTCTCTGTTGACCCAGGAGTTGTTCAGCATCATGCTGTGTAGTATCCATGTCTTTGTGGGTTTTGGGTGAATTTTGTTGGTGGTGATATTGATTTTCATTTCATTGTGATCTGAGAATGTTCGTGGCAGCAATTAAATCTTGTGAAATTTGTTTAGACTTGATTTATGGCTGAGGATGTGGTCAATCTTGGAGCACATTCCATTTGGTAAGAGGTAGAATGTATATTCTGTGGTTGTTGGGTGGAGTTTTCTGTGGGTATCTGCTAAGTCCATTTGGTCAAGGGAAAAATTGTGGTTTCCAATCTCTGTTGATATTTTGCTTCAATAATGTATCTAGGGTTGTTAGTGAGGTATTTAAGTCTCCAGCTATGATAGTGTTAGAGTAATTTTTTTTTAATTTACTTATTAACTGCTTTATAAAAGCTAGTCTTCCTGTATTGGGTGCATTTATGTTTAGTGTGGATAGTTCTTGCTGATGGATCAAACCTTTTATCATATGTAGTGTCCTTCCTTATCTTTTTAAAATTTTGATAGCTTAAAGGTTGCTTTATCTGATATTAAGATTGTGACTCCGGACTTCTTTTGTGATCTGTTCACCCGGAAATTTATTTTCTATCCTCTAACTTTGAGTTTCTGGGCATCCTTTCTGGTGAGATGAGTTTCCTGGAGACAGCAAATTATTGGGTTAAGCTTTTTTTTTAAGTTTTAAATTTTTTATTTTAAAATTGTAGGGTATAATTTAGGGTCAAGTTTACAAATATTCATTGTGCAGGTACCCTTGTTGATGAGGTGTGCACCCCCTTCCCCAGGCAGATTCCCACTGCTACCAATCTCACCTCCCCTTCGCCCCCCCACACCCCTGCAGTTTCCCACTACTGTCAATCCCTTTCTTATAGTATTATGATAGTTGTTCAATGTCTGCTTATGAATGAAAACATGTGATACTCAGTTCTTCATTTTGGTGAAAGATCACTCAATATTATATACTCTAAGTCCATTCAGGTTGTTGCAAATTTCGTGATTTTGTTCTTCTTTATTGCTGTGTAATATTCCATTGTGTATATGTACCACATTTTTTAAATCCAGTCCTCTTTTGATGGGCAGCATGGTTGGTTTGATGTTCTTGCTATTGTGAACAATGCTACGAAAAACATACATGTACAGGTATCTTTTTTATTGAGTGATTTGAGTTATTCTGAGTATATTCCTAGTAGGAGGATTGTGGGGTTATATGGAAGGCTGATTTTTAGAACTTTTAGTAATCGCCACACTGTTTTGCAAAGAGAATGTGCTGGTTTATCCAGTTTACCTGTCTATGACTTTTCAATAGTGCATTTAATCCATTCGAATTCAGGCTGATTATTGAAATTTGAGTGTTTGTCCCTGACATAATGCTCTTAGAAAGCTGTTTTGTTTTCATTTAGCCTTTGTGTTCATATATGTGTGTTTTCATTTTTGTGAGTATGCTGTGTGTTCTGTTGATTCTGTGATTTTTTTGTGATCTTGGGAAGTATATGGTCTTTCTTTTGTTTCTTTTTTCTTCTGTACACAACATCTTTTTTGAGTATCTTCTGTAGAGCTGGTCACGGAGCAGCATATTCTCTGTGATGTCCAGTTAGGATTTTAATTTTACCTTACTGATTGATCTTAGCCTGGCTGGGTAGGAAATTCTTGGCTGAAATTGTTTATCTCTGAGAAATTTAAAAATTGGAGTCCAATTCCTACTGGCCTGTAGTGTTTCTTCAGATATGTTTGCAGCAATTCTGATTGGTCTTCCCCACTAGATAGTCTGACCTTTTTCCCTGCTGCCTTTAGGATTTTTAATTTTATAACTACTTTAGTTAGGTGAATTAATATGTGTCTAGGGGTTGGTCTTTCATAAGATGTCTTGTAGGGTTTCTTTGAGTCTCCTGTGCTTGTATAGTCATCTCTTGGTCAGATGAGGGAAGTTTTCTTGAATGACCTCATAGAATGCTTATTTCCAGGTATTTTCTGTTTATCTTTCTATTTCAGGTATTCTTATCAGACATAGGTTTGGTTTCTTGATAAATTCACACTTCTCTTGAAGAGTTTCTTCTTTCTTCTTAAGTTTTTTTTTCTATATTTTTAATAGATTGGGTTAATTCCATATTTTGGTCTTCCAGCTATGAAATTCTTTCGTCTGCTTAGTCAATTGTGCTTCCCATTCTCGTCAGTTTGTTATTTATTGCTTGGATGAAGTTCTTTATTTCTGTTATTTTTAAGTACAGTTTCTTGAGTTTGTCCAGCTCTGTTGCAATTTCATTTTATTTTAGACCTTGCATTTCTTGATTTTTATTCATTCTATTCAATGATTCTCTTATCTCCATAGGTACCTTCTGGATACCATTGTCCTTGGAGATAGCCATTGTTTGTGCCCCAGTAGTTGTTCTTTCTAGCACTGTCTCTTTGCTGGGGTTCTGATGGTTACCAGGAGTTCTTCATTAGATTTTCTTCATTTGTAACAGCTCTCCTACCTTTCTGTTTGATTCTGTTGCTCAGTGGAAAACAGAGAAGCAGTCACTTCTGATACTTGCTCTGCCTTTTGCCCTTCTTTGAGCTGGGGCTCCAGGTTCATTCAATTATGAAGTAGGTCTGGGTGTGGATCACTGTGCAGTCTCTTTACAATTTTGAACACTTACTAGGGGAAGAGGAAGACTGCAAGGATTCAGAACATTTTGTCAAATCATAAGGTTTCCTATCTAGTGAATGCACCACTTGAGACTTGCTCTCTGTTTTTGCACAACGTGACCTTATAATGAATTGCTTGCATAGCCCCTGGGTGCAAGGCATGGTATAAGAAGGAAAAGAAAGAGGAGAAGGAAGGAAAAAAAGGAAAGGAGTAGAAAGAAAAAGAATCAAGAATAATAGAAAAAGAAACAGTAAAAAAACACTCACAAAAAAGAGAAAGAGAAATAGAATTTAAAAAAAGAAAAGAGAAAATCAACCAACAAGCAAAGCAACCAAATGGGATAATCAAACAAACAAACCAATAACTCCAGCAGCCTTCTTCTTGGTCAATTCTGCTGTCTGTGTCTATCACCCAGCAGCTGGCTCAGGGTGGAGGGTGGATCATCTAGGATTCTGCATCTGCCATTACCTGCCAGGACTTGTTCACTGGGGGCAATGTTCTCTGAGGTCACAAAGTGCATCACAAACGCAATGCAGAGAGCAACACCTGTTCTCAAGATACAGTTTTGCTCTTCCATAGAGGCTGCCCTGGAGCACTTCTCTACCCAGGCATTAGAGAAAGCTCAGTTTCTCTGCTGGGAGCTATTGCTCCCTTCCCAGCAGTTACCAGTCTCTGGCTCCTGGGACCTGGTGGTAAGACTCTGGAGTCCTGTCCAGGCTTTGGGTATTCTCTCCCCACTGCTTCCTGAGGAGTCTGCCTCAGGCTCCCTCCTTGAGTTCTTCCATGGGCCTGTCAGTGTTCGGTTGCTCCAGCACATTTTCCTAGAACAAGCTCCCAAACTGTCTCTCACTCCAATTGCATGCATCTGTGTTTGGTTCAGTGTGTGGGTGAAGCATCTGTGTCTTGGTATTCTGCACTTGGATTATTCTCTCCAGGCAAATGATGTTCAATTTCAGAAGGATGAAGAGGTCACCCCTTAGTCTCAAGATGCAGGCTGCTCAGGATGCAAGCAGCGCAGAATCCAGAACTCAGATTTAAACCCAGGTAGACTGACAGCAAATTATTTCTGCTTAACCATTATTCTCTGCTCTGTCATCTACAAAGCCAGCCCTTCTTTAGTTATGTGTGTAGTGTCAGGAGTGGAGAAAATTTATATTCTTTGGGATTGAATAAAGACATAGACAATGGTAGCTGAAACTTCAGAAATGTTGCCTAGAGGCATACAGAACTTTGTCTTTTCTTGTAGTGTGGAAATAATCATAGTATGGCAAGAAGTCTGAAGACCAATAAAATTTCTCCATTTGTGGACTGACATCCTTTATTCATTCACATAATAATAATACTTCACATAATAATAATATATTTCAATGCATTTCTCGGGTGCCTATTCTGTGCTTAAATATTCTTTAAGGACAGACCAGTATTATGCATAACTAAATTACAAAAGTTCATATAAGGTTTGATTTTCAGATCTATAAAGGCTCTTTATTGATGTCTGACTGTTAATTTATACCTTAAATTTCATCATATGTATTAATTTTATCATGAGACAATTATTATTAAAATGATAATGTCCCTATATTAAATAACCTTGTATAACATATTTTACTACTGTTTATTGAAATCTGTTTCACCTTCTTCTCCAGGAATTAGAAAAAATAATACTTACCTAACACTTTAAAGTTAGGTGTAGTAACTCAACTTGGTTCATAATTTGAAATGTGAGTGAAAGTAAGTGGGTAAGTTCCAGGTAGAAATCTTTAAGAGCTAATAACCAAATCATATGCTTTCCAATGTCTCAACAATCCTCAAGGCACATGTTTATATGAAGCTTTGAAATAGAAGAATAATGTAGAAGAAAGTTGCTCTAGAGGACAATGGACATTGTATGAACAAGAAGTAAAACTTTGATCTTTTAAGCTAGTGAGCTTTTGATGCTTTCTTTCATAACTATTTTTTTACTATAACATATCCTGCCACAATGCATAAATATTTTTACACATTAGCAGCTAATATTGATATTTGAACATGCTATGTATGCAAATATCTGTACTTTGCTTACACAGTTTCTTCTACTTGAAATAGTTTCCCCAGACACGCCCCTTTTAAACTAAGTGAACTACCTAAAAGTTCACATCTAAAAGTTTTTCCAAGTAAAATTAATAACCTGGTTCTCTATTCTCTATTATTAATCCTTTTTGTGACATCATAGCATTAACCACATGCAATAATTGTGTATCTGAATCTATCTCATCAGACTAAAGTTCCTAAAATATAAGGATTGTGTCAGATTACTCCACAGCATTTATTTCAATGACTGGTGAATAGTAAACAATAAATAAATATTTACTGATGCAAAATTACTAAAATTGTACAAGAGATAAAGAGAGGGAAGAGGACAAAATTAGTGTCTGGGACTCCAAATGTAATGTTTGATAAAATCTTAATTTTACTACAGGTTAGTATTGTTTTCTGATGGCTACCAAAAATTGGTCCTCAATGTTATTAGAGTTCAGACATTCTATTTTGTTTATGAAATTAGCCTGAATCTGAGAGACTTATTCTTCCTCAGATCAAAATCACACCTTTCATTTTTTTAACTTTTCCTTTGTCTAGTCTCAGCATCTTCTTATGAGTCATTTCATGTGCTGCTATCAAATTATTTATTGATAAGGCATTTTCACTTTAAAATGTATGACTGAGACAATGTGATTACTCTAAAAAGCCCATATTGGTCCCATATGAAGAAAAAAATTGGCAGCATGTTACATACAGATCAGTAGTCTTTGGGTAAGTTGCATACAAGTGGTCAAAACAGCTGTGACTAGGACCTGAAGAATAGGTCATAATCATCCATGTTCTCCCCTTGTGTTACATGAGTCACACAATAAAGATTGTCAGAAGTTGAGCTCACTGCTTCTCTGGTACCATCAGGGTGCTAAATCAGGGATACTCAATAGTGCAAAAGGGAATTTGTAAAACTACAGAAAAAGCTCCCCGGTAAATCTATTTTTCTTAAAAATTTAGAATAATAGAGGCATTTATTTTATGATAAATACACAGTTGCAATATGAAGTATAATTCATAACTGGAATATTTGTTATAAATAAAGCAAGAGATTTCAAATATCTGAAACTCTTGCACACACAGTACCCAACTCCCCCAAAAATATACATTCACTTTTCTCTGGCATTTTGCACCCTTCAATGGTAATTCCTCAGTTAATCTTCTCCAGTTCAAGTATTCGCAGTATTTCCAAGTAATTTTTACATCACAAAGTTTTAAGTTCTTACTTTATGTTCACCATTCTCCTCTGACTATGTTTTTATTTGTCCCTCTTCATTTCCATATCTGAGGATAATATGTCAATTCATTTTACTTCTATGTCATGACAGTTCTAAAGCAAAAAATATTACTTTATGCAAATATATAGATTATTATTATCACCCTTTTTTGCCCATTGGTGAACATGATAGTTACACAAATAACCTACAATTTTTAAGTAGCCACTAACTATGCTGAATACACTATGGCAAATAGATCCTAGCCTGTGTTAAATAACTAAACGCCAATTTCTCTGGAAACCTTGTTTTAGGTGACTGTGGAAATCACTAAGGAAACATGATAGAAGCTCAAACTCAAAGAGAGCATAATTTTATTTGGAGACTTCATTCCACTGTGCTTTCAAACATTGAGGTGTTTATTGATTACCTGAGTGCTCAACAATGTTCAAGATACCATGTGTTGATAATAGATAGGTAGGTAGTTAGCTAAGTAGATAGATAATGTATACATTCATTGTCCTAGCTATAAAAAATATGACCTGTGTGTAGAATGGATATATGTACAAGTTTGCCTAAAACAATACTTGTTTATGCCAATTGTCTCAACATAATTAATATCACCCTCTTTAACAAAAGTGTCCTAGAAAGAACAATGAATTATATGATTACCTTACTTATATGAAAGACAGAATCGAGAAAAAAACACAATTCTTTGTAACAAGGTGTGGTACTTAATGTTGCAAGAGTCCTGTGGAAAGAATTTACATCCCCCAAGAAAGTAAGTGAAGCAAAGATTGACCAGTTAGTTGCCAGAAACTTTTCTTCTGTACCTGGATGCACAGCTAGACTACATTTCCCAGCTTCTTTTGATATCAGATACAATTATGTGACTGAGTTTCAGCAATAAAATATGGATGGAAGTAATATATGCCACTTTCAGCCCTGACTATAAAAGCCTCTCACACAATATCTCTTGCTCTTTCTCTATCCTCATCTACCAGTTGAATGAAGAATACTCTTGCAATCTAGAAGACAGGAGTCACCAGTTGGAAGAATCGTGGGTCCCTGAATGACTGTGTTACAGAGACCTCACCTAACCTACTAAGTCACATGAGCATATGACGTAAACATTGGAACATTTATTGTGTCAACCGACTGAGATTAAGGGTTGTTTGTTAAAGTAGTTAGCCTGTAGTTTTGAAGACAAACTTCATAAAAATTAGCACTTGATAATTACCCTGTTGTTAAACCTCTTCCTACTATAACACATTCAAGTTTCTTAAAGCAGAGGTAACATGAATTGGGAAAGGAATATGTTCTCAAAGCAATACTCCAATTCAAGAGCTTTAGAAGGAAGATAAAGTCAAATTTCAAGGACTTATGAACTCCTTATAGGATCAAGTATGACTATAATAACATAATAAGTAAATTCCTTGTTCTATCAGCTACAGTGACTATATAAAAACCACTGAAATTATACAGTTCACATTTATAAGTAATTGTTTTTATTTCCCCCAGAGAACTTACAGGTTCCCCATTTTTGTTATTTCTTCAACTTGTTCTTCTTAATTTGTACTGTGTAGAATTTGATAAAATTGTATAGAAAGAGGTAGCAAAGAAAAGAAAGTGGGAAGAATCTACTCATTTGCATTTGTTAACCAGTTGCAAAATAGGCATTTCTAGGTTCATCATTTGTTTAAATCCTCCACCAACATTAGATCATGATGAGTGGTTCCTCATTAAGTTTAGATATCTTTCATCCATGAAATAATTGCAACGTTTTAATTCATTTATTAATTGATGTCTTTATAGATATAACTTTGACTGCTTCTAGTCAGTCTTTCCTAAAAACATGTAAGTCAGAATAAATTATATATATTCTGATTACTTTTTACCTTCTCTTTGAGATGGGAAAATTAAAACACTGCCCTTCAAAAGCGACAGTGATGCTATGGTCTTAATCTGGGCTAGGTATTCATTATGTAATGATAAGAGGTTTCCATGGAGCCATAACAACCACTTACAGCCCTGCACCCCTTCACAATTTACCAAGCTGTTTTCCTAAACTGTTTTCATCTGCTATTACCCCAAATTGTAGGATCTAGGCAAAAAATATATTGTTATCTTTATTTGAGAAATTTGAAACTAAGAGAATTAAAAGTGACATCTAGAATTTCACATGGTTTTGTAGAGATAAAAAATTTAAACCTGCATTTTTAATCTCAAATTGTTACACTCTTCTCACACTCTTTTTGGCCTCTTACATAAATTTGTAACTGAATTTATGGGGTAGAGGTACACTGGATCCTGTTGCTTAAGAACATGGTTCACTCTGCTGGATGGGCTTAACAACACCTGGAAACTGCTTACACTCAAATTATTTTATTTTGTTATTATTATTGCCTTTATTATTATGTTGTTGATGATGATGATTATAAGGGTACATATACTGGTTTGTTATATGGGTATATTGGATGATGGTAAGGTTTGGGCTTCTATTGAACCCATCACCAAAAATGTGAGCACAGTCTAGGCTGAGTAATGCCAGGCAAATTTATGAACCTTTGTGAACCTCATTTTCTTCAACTGTAAAATAAGATATGAATTTCACCCAAGGTTGTTGTAGAATTCTACAAAGTAAATAATGCTTTTAAAGTGTGATTTCAAAAATGTGGCATATATACACAATGGAATATTATGTAGCCATAAAGAAGAACAAAACCATGAACTTCACAGCAACCTGGATGGACTTAGAGTCTATAATACTGAGTGATCTTTCACAGAAACAAAGAACTGAGTATAAAATATTCTAACTCATAAGGGGATCTTGAACAATTATCATAAGACTATAAGAAAATGATTGAAAGTAGTGAGGAGACTACTAGGAGAGGGGCAGGGAGGTGGGAATGACAGTAGTAGGAATCTGCCTGGGGAAGGTGGGGGGGACTCCTCATCAACAAGGATGCCTACATGGTGAACATTTGTATACCTAACCCTGAATTGTATCCCACATCATTAAAATAAATAGATAAATAAAGCCAGTCTTGGTGGCTCAGCCTGTAATCCTGTGCTTTGGGAAGCTGAGGTCAGTGAATTGCCTGAACCCACAGGTTCAAGACCCACCTAGGCAACTTGACAAGACCTCATCTCTACAAGAAGTCAAAAATTAGCCGGGCATGGTAGGGTGCAACTGTAGTTCCAGCTACTTGGAAGACTGAGGTGGAAGGATTACTGGAGCCCAGCAGGTCAAGGCTGCGGTGGCTGACAGCAGCCATTGCACTTCAGTCTGGGCAACAGAGTGAGACACCAACTAAAAAAAAAAAAGAAGGCACACTGCTTCTTGAACAGTTATAGTAACATAAAATAAACTAATATAGGAAGTTGGTGTAGAGGAGTGAGATGTTGCTATAAAGACACCTGAAAGTGTGGAAGCAGTTTTGGAATGGTGTAATAGGCAAAGGTTGAGATTTTGGAGGGCTTAGAGGAAGACAGGAAGATGAGAAAAATTTGAAAATTCTTAGACACTGGTTAAATGGTTGTGACTAAAATGCTGATACAAATATAGACAGTGAAGGCCATGCTGATAAGGTATCAGATGGAAATGAGGGATTAATTGGGAACTAGAACAAAAATCATGTTTGTTATGCTGTAGCAAATAACTTGGTAACATTGTGTCTATGTCTGATGGCTTTGTGGAAAGTTGAACTTAAGAATGATGACCTAGGGTATATGGTGGAATAAAATTTTAAGGAACAAAGTGTTCAAGAAGCAGTGTGCCTTCTCATAAATAAATATGAAAGACAATGAAGAAGAAAGGTCTCAAATCAGCAACCTAACAATACACCTTAAGATACACCTTAAGATAAAGGGAAAAAATAACAAACTAAGCATAAAACTTGCTGAGGAAAGGAACTAAAAATGTTAGAACAGAAATAAATAAAATAAAGGATAAAATAAAAATTGTCAGTAAAACCAATATTTGATTTTCTGAAAAGATCAACAAAATTGACAAAATGTTAGCAAGTCAAAGAAAAAAAGTGATGAGACTCAAATAACTAAAATAAGAAGTGAAAGAGAAAACATTATTGCACATTGTTCAGAAAAAAATGAGTATTATTAAAAATTGTATGACAAAAAACTGTGTAACATAAATAAAATAGACATTAGTAGAAACACAAAAGTGATCAATATTGAATAGAAAAGAAATGGAAAATCTGAACATAACGAGTAATGAGATTGATCAGAGTTCAAAAAAAACCTTCCAATAAAAAACAAAACTAGATGATATTACTGAAGAGTTTTACTAAGCATTGAAAAAAAGTGACTATGAATCCTTCTCAAATTTTTATAAAACTTGAAGAGAATGTAACACTCCCAAATTTATAAAGTCAGCATTACCCTAATACCAAAGCCAGATAATGACATTACAAGAAAAGAATACTACACACTCATATCTCTGATCAATATAAATACAAAAATACTCAATAGAATACTAGCTAACTGGATTTAACAGCACATTAAAAAGATTATACACCATGATCAAGTGGAATTTATTCTTGGAACACATATATGTATCAATGTATGAAAATCAGACAATGTAGTATACCACAGGAACAGAATAAAATGATAAAAAGCCTTTATGGTTTCAATTAATGTATAAAAAGCATGTCAAAAATTATATTTATTTACATGCTAAAAAACTCAATATAACAATTGGAGAAAATATTATTGGCATAGTAATAAGCTATGTATGAAAAGTTCACAGCTACCAATACTCAGTGGTGAAAAAAATAAATAATTTCCTCCAAGATTAGAAACAAGGCTAGAGTGCTTGCATTTACTATGTCTACTTAGCGTAGTACTGGAATTCTTAGCCAGAGCAATTAGGTGAAATGAAATAAATAATATACAACCAAATTAGAAAAGAAGTAAGATTATCTCTATTTACAAAACTATGATTTTACATTAGAATGTCTTACTGTGCCTACACAAAAGTTTTAGAATAAATGAATTTACCAAATTTGCATAATATAAAAGTAACACACAAAGCAAGTTGCAATTCTACATATTGGCAAAGAATAATTTGCATACAAATTTTTTAAATATTGCATTTATAATAGTATAAAAAATAAAATGCTTAGAAATAAATCTAACCAAAGAGGTGATTGATTTATACACTAAAAACTACAAAACATTGCTGGAAGAAATTAAAGAATATGCCAACTAACTAAAAGATATGCCATAGTCATGTATTTGAACACTTAAGATCGTTAAAAGGTTAATACTACAAAGTGATCTACATGCTCAATGCAATTATTGTCAAACTATGTTTCTTCCAGAAATAGATAATTCCATTCTAAAATTTATATGGAATTCCAAAGGATACCAAAAAGCATACACATAATTGAAAAAGAAAAATAAAGGTGAACTGACACTTTCTGATGTCAAAACTTAGTACAAAACTACAGTCATAAAAACAATGTGGTGATGGCATAAATACAGATATATAGGAAATAAAAAAGAGAGATCTGAAATAAATCCATTGACTAACAAATCATTAAATATATATTTAAATTATTTCCAGTACAAATTTCAAAACAATTGAATGAGGAATACTGTCTTTTCAACAAATTTTATTAGAAAAATTGGACATTCACATACAAAAAAACTTTATATTACATGTAAATATTAAGTGAAAATGTATCAATGGGTTAAATATAAAACCAAAATCTGTAAAATTTTTAGGAGAAAACTTAGAAGGAAAGCTTCATTGTACTTGATTTGGCAATGAATATGTGGAAATGGCACCAAAAGCACAGGAAACAAAAGAAAGAATAGATATATTAGATGTCAATATTAAAAACTTTTGTGTATCAAATGACACTAAAAAATACAAAGGCAACACATGGAATGGGAAAAAAAACATTTGCAAGTCATGTATCTGAAAAGGGTTAATATTCAGAATATATGCTGAATATTTTTAAGAGAACACTTAGAACTCAACAACAACAAAAACACAAACAGCCCAATTTATAAATAGGCAAATACTTTACTAGACATTTTGCCAAAGAAGTTATAGAAATGGCCAATGGGCATATAAAAAGATGATCAGCATCAGTAATAAGAAAATAAATAGCAAAATTACATGAGATACCTGAATTAGGATGAATTATCTATTATCTATCTATCTATCTATCATCTTCATCTACCTATCTGAAAAAAACATGTCGAAGAGTATGTGTACAGGTTGGAACTCTTGTTTCCTGCTGATGGAGATGTAAAATTCTACATCTCCTTTGGTAAATAGTATGGTGCAAAGCAACTTGAATGGATTTAGAGTCTACAATACTCAATGATCTATCACAGAAACAAAAAACTGAGTAACACATGCCCTCACACATAAGTGGACCCTGAATATTTATCATAAAACTATAGGAAAGGGATGAACTGTAGTGAAAAACTGCCAGGGGAGGGGAGACACATAATATCAATATACCTGATCTCAAATCAGGCAAAGTGAGGACCAAAAGGAGGTCCAAAATTTATTAGTATGGTGACCACTTATGTACCTAATGCTGTATTGCACTCCACAACTTTAAAATAAAAAGTGAGCAAAGTAAAATAATAAAAACTAAATTAAAATATAGTATGATGGGTCCCCCCAAAATTAAACAAGGAATTATCATATGTCCAGAAATAACACTGCTGAGAACACACCCAACAGATTTGAAAACAAGGACTTAAAGTCGTGTTTGCATACCCGTGTTTTTAGCAGCAGCATTCGCAATGATCAAAAGGTAAATGTAAACCCAGTGTTTATCAATGTATAAATGGGTAAACAAAATGTGGTATGTACATACAATAAAATATTACTGACCCTTAGAAGAAAGTAAATTTTAATATATTCTACTGCATGAATGAAAGTGAAGTAAGTCACATAAATGGACAAATATTCCACTTATATTCAGTACTTAGAATAGTGAACCTTATAGAGAAAATAGAATGATGGTTACCAAAAGCTAAGAGTAGAGTGAGGAGTTTTTAAAGCAATATAAATAGTTCTAAAGAATCACTGTACATGAGTGAGAATGCATTTAGCACTATTGAATTTTACATTTAAAAATGTTTAATAAGGGGAAAGATGGTGGCTGAGCCAGTCAGACTATGCAAGTCCCAGTGTGAGTGAGTGAATATATGGAAAATTGTGTGTGTGTGCTGGTGAGTGATTAGGCAAGTGAGTGTCTGAATGAGTGGGGGCTAGGGAGCTAGTGGCCAGGGCTCTTTTGGTGCAGCGGTTGGTGCTGCAGCTGCTTGGTTTTGACCTAGTGATTCCCAGGTCACAGGAGCCAAGAGCCATTATTTTTTATTTTGTTTTATTTTGGGTTTTTTTGAGTTGGAGTCTCACTCAGTCACCCAGACTGGAGTGCAGTGGCATGCTCCCAGTCACCACAGCCTTGACCTGCTGAGCTCTGGTGATCCTTCTACCTCAGCCTTTAAAATATCCGGAACCACAGGTGTGTGCTACCACATCCAGCTAATTTTTGATTTATTGTGGAGACGAGGTCTCACCAAGCTGCCTGGGTGGGTTATGAACCCATGGACTCAGGTAATCCATTCACCTTGGCCTCCCAAAGTCCTGGGATTACAGGCTGAGCCACCAAGCCCATCCACCATTATTTTTTAAATGGACAAATGTTTTCCTGAGAAGAAGTGGAGAAGACCCTAGGCTCCACCCCATCACTGCAGCAGGAGAGCCTGTCGGCTCCAGGCTTTGCTTCACCACTTCAGTGCCTGGCCAGTCACTGGCAACAGGGGTTGCATAGCAAGCCCAGAGGCAGAATCCCACCAGAGAAGACAAAAGAGAAATCCCTCCACCATCTAGAAATTGGGGCAGAAAAGTGCTGCAACTGGCTCACCACAGTGCAGCAGACCCAATTTCTGTGACTGGAAGATCAACTACTCTGGGTTGATAGTGACCCAGAAGGAATATCCTGAAAGCACAAACTTTGGAAGGACCTGATGAGTGCTGTGTCTCAGGCACCCCACACCCTACCCTGATCCATCCATGGGACAAAGGGTGTGGCCAAAAAAGGATGAGGAAGAACTCCAAAGAGATCTGTAGTGAGTCCAGGGCTGACCCAACCCCTCTCCTCCCCAGCAATCCTCTAAACATCAGACCCACACAGCTGGGGCACAAATGAGAGGGACAAACCCAGGTGGAAGTTGGATGTCAGTTGCAATAGGAGAACTCCATTGCAGGATAGTCCTGGCTGGGGCACAACTGCCCCTACAAGTACATATGTGGGGAAAAGACAAGCCTGCACCTCCCCACTGGAGGGGATCTCCCTGACCATATGTGAGTGGGAGGGGAGGATGCAGCCCCACCCACTCCCACTGTCCCTACTCCTTCCCAGCTCCAGACACTGGGGAGAGAATGAAAGATGTGGAAGTTCTGCAGGATATACCAGAAGGGACAAGAGGAAGAAATACAAAGCCTGCCACAAGAAACCAGGTTTTTTTTTAAGTTTTAATTTTTTTAATCTTGAAAAATGTTTACCTGTTTCCTAGTTAATCTATTTTTAAAAAATATTTTGATCTGCATCCCCACCTTTTTTTTCTTTTTTTCTTCTTTTGATTTTTGCTTTCTGTTTATGTGTGTATGTGAATGATTGAGTGTTCATCTTCCAGCTTTTTGTTGTTGTCAGTTTGTTTTTACTCTTTTGTTCTTCTCTTTTTTTAGTTTTTATTATCTTAGTTTAAGGTGTGTGTCAATATATGTGTGAGGCTTCAGTCTGAATTCCTTTTTTTTCCTCTCTCTTTCTTCTCCATTCATTTTTCACTAGACGTGTGTGTGTGTTTAGTTTTCCTGATTTTTTGTTGTTGTTGTTTGTTTTGTTTCACTTTGTTGTTATTCCACTTTGTTTTGGGGTAGGATGTGTATGTATACTCCTGTGTGTGTGTTTTCAATTGTTTTTTGTTTTGTTTTCTGCTTTTATTCTGTTTTTTTTTTTCTTTTTTAAAAAATTCTTGTCTATCTTATTTCATTCTATTTTTCTCTGTGCTCCTCATTGCTGTCACTGTCTCTTGGACTCAGGGGATACACACAAATACTCATTGCATTGTCATATAGAGTGGTGTTTGGCAGTAGGTCACAGGGAACACATACCACGATCAGTGAACACTGTGATTTGCAAGAAGTTTCTGAATCCTAGCACCCCATCCCCTACCTTATTTGACTTTCAAACTATAAGAGACAGTAAAGCTCCCCATCCACAGTCCTGTTTCAAAATAGAACAAATCCAGAGCCTGAATCAGGGAAAAATAGGGAGCTGAGCAATCATCAGAAGAGAAAGCCTCTTACACTGACACTGAATAATGGAACTATAGAGAAAAGCAGGAGATCTTTCACAAATTAGTTAAAAACAAAGGAAGACCTCAGGTAATTTCAAGTGTAATAGAGAGAAAACTGAAAAATCAGACCTTGGAGCCCAAACAATGGAAGTCACCAACAACTGGCCCCAGAATATGACAGGGATTAGAGAATGGAGGGAAAGACTGAATAAGACTCAAGATACACAAGATGCAACACTGAAAGAATTTGTAACAGAGGTTCTGGCTATTAAAAATTTCATCCAGTAAATAAATAACAAGATGACAAGCATGGAAAGCAGAATTAATCTAGCCAAAGAAAGAATCTCAGAATGTGAAGACCAGAACATGGACTCAACCTGACCTGTGAAACACATAGAAAGAAAACGCAGAAAGAAAGAGCAAAGTCTTTAAGAGATGTGTGATTATATCAAGAGGCCAAACCAATGCCTGATTGGTATCCCAGAAGAAGAAGGGGAAATGGAGAACTCCCTGCAGCAAGTATTCCAGGAAATAATCTAAGAAAACTTTATCCATTTTACCAGAAATGTGATCAAACACAAGAGATACAGAGAAAACCAGAGACATCAATGAGAAGAACAACCCCTAGACACATAGTAATTTGCCTACACAAAATAGGCACAAAAGGAAAATTCCTAAAGGCAGAAAGAGAGTAAGGTCAGACTACCTACCAGGAAAACCAATCAGAATAGCAGCAGACTTATCAGCAGAAACACTACATGCAAGAAGGGACTGGGGTCCAATATTCAAAGTCCTCAAAGAAAAATAATTTCAAACATGAATTTTCTACCCATCCAAGTTCAGCCTCATCAGTGATGGAGAATTAAAATTCTTCCCAGACATTCAATCCCTAGGAGATTATGCAGCTTTCAGACCAGCTCTACAGGAGACACTTAAAAAGGTATTAAGCACAGAAGAAAGAAAAAAGAAAGACTACACACTTCCCAACAGAACAGCAGAGCACAGAATCAAAAGAACATATATGCAACAAAAAACTTGGAAACACACATATACATCAACACCAAAGCCAAGGGAAACCAAGCAAACAAAGAAAAAAGGTTATAAGAATCACATGACAGGGATAAACAATTAAATTTCAATAATCAGCCTGAATGTGAATGGGCTAAATACACCACTGAAAACACACAGAATAAAAAACTGGATAAGTAACGATGAGCCAATTATTTGCTGCATCCAGGAAACTCATCTCACCGCAAGAGAAGCACAGAGACTCAAATTCAAAGGATAGAAATAGAGTTTCTGGGCAAATGGGTCACAAACGAAGGCAGGAGTCACAATCTTAATATCAGACAAAACAATCTTTAAGCTATCAAAAATTTAAAAAGACACAGAAGGACACTACATAATTACAAAAATAATTGAATCCATCAACAAGAAATATCCATCCTAAACATATATGCACCCAACCCAGGAACACCCGAATTTATAAAACAACTACTAAGTAAACAAAAAAAGATGTTGACTCTAGCACTATCATAGTAGGGTATTGAATGCCCCACTAAGAGTCCTAAATAGATCATTAAGGTAAAAAATCAACAAGGAGATACAGAACCTAAACTTGACACTCCACCAAATGGACTTAATAGATACCTACAGATTATTCCACCCAAAAACTACATAATATACATTCTACTCATCACCACATAGAATGTACTCCAAGATTGATCACATCCTTTGTCAAAGATGAAGCATAAACAAATTCCATGAGGTTTAAATACTGCCATGAACCTTCTCAGACCACAGTGAAATAAAAAATAAATATCAACAACTACAAAATTTGCCCAAAACCCACAAAGACATGGACACTAAACAGCATGATGAACAACTACTGGGTAAACAATGAAAATAAAGCAGAAATTAAAAGATTCCTAGAAACAAATGAAAATGAGAAACATCTTATCAAAATTTCTGGGATGCCAAGAAAGCAGTTCTCAGAGGGGAATTTATATCTCTCTGAGAACACATCAAGAGAATGGGGCGATCACACGTTGAGAGCCTAAAAATCACATAAGGGAACTAGGAAAAGAATACCACCAAAACCCTAACTTTATCGGAAGAATTCAGATCACCAAAATAAGAGTCCAAATACAAGACAAAGAAGACAAAAATATCATAGAAAGCATCAACAAAACAAAAAGGTGGTTCTTTGAAAGAATTAGCAAGATTGATGAACCCCTAATCAGAATGACCAGGAAAAAGGGAAGAGAAAACCCAAATAAATACAATCAGAAATACAAAAAATCAAATCACAACTGACACTGAAGAAATACAAAAGATTATCAGAGATTGCTATGTATGTATGCTATGTATGTATGTATATATGGAAACCAACTTGATAACATAAATGAAATGGAGAACTTTCTGACATCACACAACCTCCCCAGGTTGAAACAAGAAGGCATTGAGACACTAAATAGATCAATAACAACCCAAGACATTGACTCTGTCATAAGAAAACTACTTACCAAAAAGAAGTCCTGGAATGGAAGGCTTTCCAGCAGAATTATACAAAATGTACAAGGAGGAGCTGATATCAATCCTGTTGAAAGTATTCCAGCAACTGAGAAAGATGGAATTCTCTCCAAATCATTTCACAAAGCTAAAATCACATTGATACTCAAAACGGGTAAAGATCCAACAACAACAACAACAACAACAAAAGCCCTGGACTGGAAGGCTTTCTAGCAGAGTTATACAAAAGGCACAATGAGGAACTTATGCCAATCCTATTGAAAGAATTCCAGATATTTGAGAAACATGGAACTCACCCCAAATCATTTTATGAAGCTAACATCATACTGATACCCACAGCAGGTAAAGATTCAACAAAGAAAAAAGAGAACTACAGGCCAATATCCCTTATGAACATAGACGGAAAAATCCTCAGCAAGATTCTAACAAATTGGATCCAAAAACACATCTCAAAATTCATCCACCATGACCAAGTAAGCTTCATTCCCAGGATGCAGGGCTTGTTCAACACTCACAAGATCATAAATGTAATTAAATACATCAACAGAAGTAAAAACAACCACATGACTATCTCATTAGATGCAGAAAAAGCTTTTGAAAAAACCCAACATCCCTTCTTGATAAAAAACCCTCAAGAACCTAGATATTAATAAAAGGAAGATACCTCAAAGTAGTAAGTGCCATCTATGATAAACTGATAGCTCACATATTGCTAAATGGACAGAAACTGGAAACATTCCCCCTGAAAACTGGAAAAAAACAAGGCTGCATACTCTTCAACCTCTTGTTCAGCATTGTGTTGGAAGTCCTAGCTAGGTCAATTAAACAAGAGAAGGAAATCAGGGGTACCCAAATAAGAAAAGAGAAAGTCAAGTTATCCCTCTTTGCAGATGATATGATTCTTTACCTTGAAAATCCTAAATAATTTGTCAAAAACCTGCTTGCACAGATAGAGGTTTTGGCAAAATCTCATGATACAAAATAATGGTGCAAAAGACAGTTGTATTCTTATATACCTAGAACAAGCAGGCAGAGAAACAAATAAAAGGCACAATCCCATTCACAATAGCCACAAGAAAAAATGAAATACCTGGGACTCTTCCTAATCAGAGAAGGGAAAGATATTTACAATGAGAACTACAAAACACTACTCAAAGAAATCCAAGAAGACACAAACAAATGGAAAAATATTCCATGCTCATGGATAGGAAGAATCAACATTGTTATGATGTCCATCCTACCAAAAATGATCTACAGATTTAACACAATACCCATTTAATTACCAACATCATCTTCTCAGACCCGGAAATGACAATACAGAAATTCATATGGAAGCATAAATGACCGTGAATAGCCAAAATAACCTTTAGCAAAAGAAACAAAGCAGAAGGTATCACACTTCCAGACTTCAAACTTTACTATAGGGCTACAATAATCAAAACAGCCTGATATTGGTAAAAGAGCAGGCATATAGAACAATGGAACAAGATAAAGATTCTGGAAGCAAAGCTAAATTTCTCAACCAAGGCATCTTTGTTAAAGCCTCCAAAAACAATCACTGGGGAGAGGAGAACCTATTCAGCAAAAGATGCTGAGAAAACTGGCTAATCACATGCAGAAGATTGAAACAGGACCCCTACCTATCACCACACACAGAAATTAACTCTAAATGGATCAAAGACCTAAACATAAAACCTCAAATTATAAGAATCTTATAAAATGCAGGAGACGCTCTTATGGAAATTGGAACTGGCAATCAATTCCTAATCAGAACTCTAATTGTCCATGCCATAAGATATAACATAGACAAGTGGGACCTCATCAGACTGATGAGCTTCTGCAAAGCAAAAGAAACCATCAAGAGAGCAGAGAGACAGCCCACAGAATAGGAAAAAAAATATCTGCCAACTGTATATCTGACAAAGGCCTAACATCTAGAATCCACAAAGAACTCAAACACACCAAAAAGGAAAAGGAAAAAAAAATAGCCCCATTAAAATGTGGGCAAAAGAAATGAATAGACACTTCTTAAAAAAAAGATATACAGCCAGGCTTGGTGGCTCAGCCTGTAATCCCTCACCTTTGGGAGGCTGAAGTGAGTGGATTGCCTAAGCCCGCAGGTTCAAGACCCGCCTGGGCAGAGACCTCATCTCTACAATAAATCAAAAAATCAGCCGGGCGTGGTAGCGCATGCCTGTAAAATTCCAGCTACTTGGAAGGCTGAGGTGGAAGGATTGCCGGAGCCCAGCAGGTCGAGGCTGTGGTGACCAGGAATGGCCACTGCACTCCAGTCTGGGCGACCGAGTAAGACTCCAACTCAAAAAAAAAAAATGATATACAGGCAGCCAGCCAACACATGGAAAAGTACTCAGCCTCATTAATCATCAGAGAAATGCAAATCACAACCACATTGAGATGCCACCTAACTTTAACAAGAATGGCCATCATTAATATAGCTAACAACCGCAGATGCTGGCGATGATGCAGAGAAAAAGAAACACTTCTGCACTGCTGGTGTGAATGCAAACTAGCGCAACCTCTTTGGAAGACAGTGTGGCGATTTCTGAAAGAATTAGAAATTGACCTTCCATATGACCCAGCAACCCCCTATAGGAATGTACCCAGAGGTACTCAAATCATTCTACAAAAAGATACCTGCACACACCTATTTGTTGCAGCTCTGTTCACAATAGCCAAAACATGGAACTAGCCACGCTGCTGATCAAAGCTGGACTGGGTAAATAATGTGGTACATATACACAATGGACCATTATGCAGCCATAAAGAAGGACAGGCATATGGACTTCACAGCAACTTGGATGGATTTAGAGTCGATCATACTCAGTGATCTATCACAGAAAGAAAAAACAGAGTACCGTATATTCTCACTTATAAGTGGACCTTGAACAATTATCATAATACTATAAGAATAGGATTGACAGTAGTGGGAGGCTGTCAGGGGAAGCAGTGGTGAGATTAGTAGTTGAGGGAAACTGCCAGGGTGGGGAAGGGCACACCTCATTTACAAGGGTACCTGCATAGTGAACTTTTGTATATCTAACTCTGAATTGTACCCCACATCTTTAAAATAAAATGGTTAATAAGACAATTTTAATAATATGTGTATTTAACTAGAATTTCAAAATAGGAAAAAAATTGTAATACATGCTACAGAATGCATGAAACTTGAGGACATTTTGCTAAATGGACTATGCCAGTCATAAAATAACACATATTTTGTAATTCATATGAGGTATTTAGAGCAGTCAAATGTATAGAGAAAAAAGCTGAATGATGATTAACAAGGGCTACGGTAGGGGAGAATAGAGTTTCAGTTTTACAATACAAAAACAGTTCTGATATTCAGGGGCAAAATAGTGACAGTATCTGTGGTAGTGTGAGAGCCTCTGCTTGGGTGAGTATCCACAAGGATCAGAATTGCTTTAGCCTGCTCACTTCTGAGAAGCCTGTATCTGGAGATTTAAGGGTAATTTCTGCACCCCTCAGAGATCAATTATCTTTGACCCAGAGAGGATACTCCAAGTGCATGATACTGGACAGCTAGACATCCTGCCTCTACACTGAGCCAAACACAGACATAGGCAATCAGAGTGGGAGACCTAGCAGCAGAGGAGTTGGGATAAATGCAGATCTGATTCACTCCCCTCCCCCTAGCAGTCCATAGGGCATCTGACCAATGTTAAGAGCAGCATGATTGGCCAGTGCTGAGAGCCCGGGGGAGGGATCAGGTCACACTCCCTACCACAGAAAGACTAAAGCAGCAACACTTGGATTATGCCAGTATAAAAAAAATGGAGAAATAAAATAAATAAAAGGGAATGGAAACTGAAGCTCCAGAAATGACCAAACGAGGGAGCTAGCATTGTTCATTTATTTATTTTTTGTTTGTTTGTTTTCCATTTGGCATCTATAGAACATTTTATTCAACAACAGAATATATTTTTCATGTGCACATGAAATATTAACCCAGATGGATTATAGTCTAGGTGTTTAAAAATTCATTGTAATTTAACTTGTGTGAAATAATATAATGAATGTTCTCTGATCATCCCCCATGCAATAAAGCAAGAAAAAGAAATAAGGATTAGAAAGGAAGAAAGGAAACCTTTATTCTGAAAGTGATTATCAAGGATGTTTTTATATAACAAAACAGCCTTAGAAAAGTTAGTGCCTTCTATAGTTTTAAAGTGTAGTTATGCTTACTGTCTACTATAAAAGATTCTAGTCTCTCTCATCCAATACAAGCAACTGCATATGTAGGTAGTATCTGGTCCTCGTGTTGCTCTGTGGGAACTGGGGCTCAAGAACTAGTGTGAGAAATGCTGACATGCTACTATTTCTAGAAATATCACACATCCTGCCAACATCCATGAAACTATGATAGCTAAGTTTTTAGCTTATAAGCAGTATAAAATCTCAGATCCTTTACAGTTCCTAACATGGACCAGAAAAATACAAAAAAAAAAAAAAACTGGCTTTTTTTGGTTCCCCCCATATATGTGGGTCTATTTCTGAACTCTTTATTCTGTTCAATTGATCTCTTTTTTTATCATTTCTGTAATACCACTCTGTTTTAACTACAAAAGCTTTATATTGTCTTGAGTTCAGGTATCATGCTTTTTTTATTGTTTTCATTCACTTTCAGCATAAAGATCTAATATATATTTAGATCTTTTTTGTGCAGTTGTATATGGTACTTTTTGAAGTGTTTAAATTCTAATTGTCCATTATAAGAAATATAATTGATATTTGGATACTGACTTAGTATCTTAGTATTCTTAGCACTTTGGTAGGCTCTTTGAGATTATTTTACATTTTTTAAAATTTTTTGTATTGATTTATTTTTATGTTTTTGCCCACTCTTTCCATACATATCTTTGTGTATTTGTTTCTGACTTCATTTACCCTTTTTTCTCACTCCTTTTTTTAAAATTTTTGTGTATAGGTGTTTATGAGGGCAAGTGTATCTTCATTTTTTTATTTTTGTTTGCCTATCTGTCAGTTTGCTTACCTGCTTGTTTTTCTTCTTCTCCCTCTTTCTTTTCACCTTCCTTTCTCCTCTCTTCTTTCTTTCTCTGTTCTTCTCCTTTCTCTTATCTCATTTTGGTTTCAGAGAGTATACATATGGACATGGACATATTGTAAGGTGGTGGGAAGTGTGTTCCAGAGGGCACACGCACCAGTCAGTGGATACTGTAATCTACAGGTATCTTTTGAACTGTAACTTCCCCATTACACTTAATCAAACCTCAATTCTGCAAAAAGAAGACATGGCCACACCACCACCAGTTCTGCATCAAAATTAAACAAATTCAGGGGCTCCACTTAAAGAAGCATAGAGGGTAGAGAAAACAGAAGCAAAAGCTACCCATCTCTCACTGAGAAAGGGGAGGGAATCCATCACAAATCAAGAAGATTCAGCAGAAAAACATAGGTACTCCACAGATCCCTGGAAAGACAGGGTTTCAGAATACAAAATCTGGAATTCAAACAATGAAGAGATCCCAGCTGGTGAAAATTTAAAAAGATATGGAAGGATACTACATAATGATAAAAGTTTCAAGCCATCAACAAGAAATACACATCCTAAACATATATGCACCCAACACAGGAACACCAACTTTGATAAAGCAGCTACTATGTAAAGCAAAAAAAAGATATTCATGCTAACACTGTCAAAGTTGAGTACTTAAAAACCCCACTAACAAAACTGGATAGATTATCAAGACAAAAAATCAACAAAGAGATGCAGAACCTGAACCTGATGACTGACCAAATAGAGTTCATAGATAACTACAAACACTCCACCCAACAACCACAGATTATATGAAACATACTCTAAGATTGACCACATCCTTGGCTACAATTCAAACATAAACAAATTCCATAAGATCAAAATACTGCCATGCATCTTCTCAGACCATAGTAGAATAGAAATAAATAGCAACACCAACATGATTCCTGCAAAACCCACCAAGACATGGACACTAAACAACATGATACTGAACAACTCCTGAATCAACATAGAAATCAAAACAGAAATTAAAGGGTTCCAGGAATCAAAAGAAAGTGAATTAACATCCTACTAAAACTTATGGGAAGCCATGAAAGCAACACTAAGAGGGGAGTTTATATAGATGAATACAAATTAAAAAATAGAAAAATCACACATTATCAGCCTACAAGTCACCTAAGAAAGCTGGAATGACAAGACTACCAAAACCATAACTTCAGCAGAAGAATCCAGATAACCAAAGTAAAAGAATAAATATAGGAAATAGAAGAAAAAAAAATCAATGACACAAAACCTGGTTATTTGAAAGGATAAACAAGGTTGATGGACTCCTAGCCAGGATGACCAAGAAAAAGAAAGAAAAAGTTCAAATAAACTCATTCAGAAGCACAAAGGATCAAGTTACCACAGACACCAAAGAAATACAAAAAGTTATCA
This sequence comes from Carlito syrichta, assembly GCF_000164805.1. Classification (NCBI taxonomy): domain Eukaryota; kingdom Metazoa; phylum Chordata; class Mammalia; order Primates; family Tarsiidae; genus Carlito; species Carlito syrichta. Next base: position 38,883 of record NW_007252274.1, on the reverse strand, counting down.
AAGACTACTATACTTACCTGTATGAAGACTAATTCAACAACCTAAATTAAATGGAGGACTTTCTTACATCACATAACCCTCATGGTTTAAACAAGAAGAAATTAAGATCCTAATTAGACCAATATCAAGTGAGGAAATTGACTCTATCATAAGAAAAATACCTAAAAAACAATAAACTCCCTGGACCAGATGGCTTTCTACAAAACATTACTAGAAGGAGCTGATATCAAGCCTACTAAAAGTATTCCAGGTGATTGAGAAAAACAGAACTCTCCCCAAATCAGTTTATGAAGCTAATATCACAGTGATAGCCAAGCAAGGTAAAGATCCAACAAAGAGAGAAAACCACAGGCTAAAGTACCTTTTGAACATAGAAGCAACAATTTCCAACAAGATTCTACAAAATTGGACCCAAAAACATATCTCAAAAATTATTCACCATGATCAAATAAGCTTAATCCCTGGGATGCAAGGATGGTTCAACACCCACAAGACCATAAATGTAATTAAAAACATCAAAGATGTAAAAACAATAACCACAGGATTATATTGCTGGATGCAGTAAAAGGTTTTAATAAAATGCAGCATCCCTTCTTGATAAAAACTCTTGAAAACCTAGGCACAGCAGGAACAAACTGTAAAATAGTAAGAGCCATCTATGATAAACTCACAGCTGATATATTGCTAAATGGACAGAAATTGGAAGCATTTTCCCTGAAAATTCGTACATTGTTATGATGTTCACCCTACCAAGGACAATCTACAGAATCAATGCAGTATCAATTATATTACCCACTATTCATCTCAGACCTGAAAATGACAATACAGAAATTTATAAGAAAACATAAATGACAATGAAAAACCAAAACAATCTTCAGAAAAAAAAAAAACGAAAACCAGGAGGTAACATACTTCCAGACTTCAAACTTTACTATAAGGCTACAATAATCAAAACAGTCTCATATTGGTAGAACAGGTATATAGTCCAATGAAACATGATGGAGATCTCAGGAACAAAACCTCAATTTCTCAACCAACTCATCAACAAAGTCTCCACCAACTACCATTGGGCATGGACCCTATTTAGTAAATGGTGCTTGGAAAACTGACTGAACCACATGCAGAAGATTAAAAAAAGACCCCTACCTATCCACCATACACAAAAATCAAGTTGAAATGGATCAAAGACCTAAATGAAAAGCCTCAAACAATAAGTATCTTAGAAAATGCAGGAAGTACTCTTATGGGAATCAGAATAAACATCCAATTCCAGATCAAAACTCCAGATGACCATGCCATAAGGGATAAGATAGACAAGTGGGACTTCATCAAACTGAAAAGTTTCTGTAAAGCAAAAGAAACCATCAAGAGAGCAGGGCAACAGCCCATACAATGGGAAAAGAATATTTGTCAAATGGATATCTAGCAAAGGTCTAACATCCAGGATTTATGAAAAACTCAAACACAACAAAAGGAAAACAAACAAACAAGCATTCCCATTAAAAAGTGGGCAAAAACTATGAAGACACATCTCAAAAGAAAACATACAGGCAGCCAACAGACACATGAAAAAGTGCTCAGCCTCACTAATCATCAAAGACATGCAAATCAGTACCATATTGAGATACCACTCAACTCCAGTAGGAATGGCCATAATTTATAAAACAAAAAACAGCAGATGATGGTGAGAATGTAGAAAAAGAAGAATGCTTCTACACTGCTGGCTGGAATGCAAACTTGTTTGACTCCTACGAAAGGTAGTAAGAGATTCCTAGTTCCTAAAAGAACTAGAATTGACCTTCTATACAACCCAGTAATTTCCCTACTGAGAATGAACTCAAATCATTCTACAAAAAATGTATCTTCACATGCATGTTTATTGCAACACTATTTACAATGCCAAAAAGCATGTAACCAACTACACTGCCCTTTAAAACTGGACTGGATTTTCTAAAAAGTGGTACATATATATGATGAATTATTATGCAGCCATAAGGAAGGACAAAATTATGAAGTTTGCAGCAACTTGGATGAAAGAGTCTACAATACTCAGTAATGTCTCACAGAAACAAAGAACTGAGTACCAGATGTTCTCACTCATAAGTGAATTCTGAACTTTTACCATAATACTATGAGAAAGGCATTGGCAGTAGTCAGAAACTGCCAGGTAATGGGGGGAGGGGGGCTGATCATAATATCAATAAGTTTGTCTGATCTCAAACCAGTTGAAGGGAGTACCAAAGGGAGGGTCAAACCTTACTTGTACAATGTTTGCTTGTATACCTAATTGTACCTGACATCTTTAAAATAAAAAAACAGAAAACAGTATGTTCAACTAGAATTAATTGTATACCAGGTATCTTCTTTCTTATTGTAAACTAGGGTTAAATTTAAATTTGGTAAAGCTAATCTTAAAGTATATCAATTATCATGAAAAAAATAAAAGAGTTCTGTGTATGAATGGTAGTAATTACAGTACAACACTGAAATTTTACATATTACTGCAGAACTTTACACTTAAAATGATTAAGATTATAAATTTTATGTAATGTGCATTATATTACAGCTTTAATAATAAATAAGGCAATCTACACTGCCTAAATAAGTACAAAACACCAAAAGATAGAAGAAAATAAAATCTATAATTAGGGGAAAAATGTATAAAAATAGACCCCACATTGCCATGGATATTAAAAATAACAAACAAGGACATTAAAAATAGGTATAACTGTATCATATGTGTTCAAGAGGTTAAATAGTTACCTAACAGATATAAACAAGAACCAATTAACCTTCTAGAGATTAAAACTAAAATATCTAGATAAAAATATAGATTATATATTGCAATAGACTGAACTACTGACCTTGAACATATAACAATATATACCACCCAAAACTAACAGAGATGGAAATGTCTAAAGAAATTTAAAAGCATTAAGTACAAGTTAAATTTGGAACAATGTATCACAGTATTTGAAAAAATAGTTTGATAATGTTTTACAAAACTAAATATGCACTTACCGAGCAACACAACAATCATACTCCTAGTCATTTAACCTCCAAAAATGAGAACATAGCTTTACACAAAACATGTGCACATATGTTTACATGAGCTTTATTCATAATAGCCAAAAACCATTCTATAAAATGCTAGTAAGCATAAAGAGGAAAGTACTATTGATACATAAAACAATTTGAATGGATTGTAAGGGAATTACAATTCATAAGGGAAAAAAGTCAATTCTAAAAGTTTGCATATTGTGTGTTTTTATTGACATAATATACTGGAAATGAAAAATATCACAAAGATAAAATTAGTCATTGCAAGGTTTTAGGAATAGACAGGAGAGGAGATATGTATGATGTAACTACAAAGGATTTGCACTATGGAGATTTTTGTAAGTCTGCATTGTGATTTCAGTGGTAGTGATGTAAATCTCCACACGTGATAAAATGGTAAAAATTATATGTGGACATGTCATTTTTTATATTGTATTATAGTTATCTAAAATGACTTACAAGTCATGGGCCATTGAGTAAAGTAAGCTCATGTCTCAGTAGCAAGGAATAATATCTCTAAAATAAATGATGTCCTGGTCATTCTTAAAAACTTGCTTTAAGCAAACTGACAGAAATAAATTCTTTTTTTTTTAATCAATATTTTTTATTTTGATATTGTGGAGTACAGTTAAGAGTTAGGTATACAAATATGCTTCATTCAGGCCCCCTTGTTGATAACAGGTGTCTCCCCATCCCCAGACAGATGTTTACTACCATTAGTCCCATCCCCCCCATAGCTTCCCACCACTGTAAGTCATTTTCGTATGGTAGTACGTTAGATAATCAGGGTCCACTATATGAGTGAGAATATGTGATACTCATCTTTGTTTCTGTGAGAGGTCACTCAGTATTATAGACTCTAGCTCCATTCAAGTTGCTGCAAAATTTATAATTTTGTTCTTTTTTATGGCTGCATAGTATTCCATCATGTATATGTACCACATTTTTTTAGTCCAGTCATCTTATGATGGACAGCGTGGTTGGTTCCAGGTTCTTGCTAATGTGAACAATGCTGCGATAACCATTCATGTGCAGGTATCTTTTTTATAGAGTGATTTCAGTTCTTCAGGGTATATTCCCAGTAGGGGGATTGCGGGGTCATATGGGAGGTTGATGTTTAGAGCTTTTAGGAATCGTCACACTGCTTTCCACAGAGGTTGCACTAGTTTACACTCCCACCAACAGTGTAGGAGTGCTCCCTTTTCACCACATCCTCTCCAACAACTATTATTTTCTGAGTTATTGATAATTGCCATTCTAACTGGAGTTAGGTGGTATCTCAATGTGGTTTTGATTTGCCTCTCCCTGATAATTAGTGAGGTTGAGCATTTCTTCATGTGTCTGTTGGCTGCTCAGATGTCTTCCTTTGTGAAGTATCTGTTCATATCTTTTGCCCATTTTATAACAGGGTTGCTTGTTTTTTTCTTTTCAGCACGTTTGAGTTCCTTGTAGATCCAAGATGTTAAGCCTTTGTCAGACCTGGAATTGGCAAATACTTTACCCAGTCTGTAGGCTGTCTCCCTGCTCTCTTGATGGTTTCTTTGACTTTGTAGAAGCTTGTCAGTTTAATGAGGTCCCACTTGTCTATCTTATCCCTTATGGCCTGTGGATTTCGAGTTTTGTTCAGGAATTGTATGCCAGTTCCAATTTCCATGAGAGTATGTCCTTCATTTTCTAAGGTTCTTATGGTGTGAGGTTTTACATTTAGGTCTCTGATCCATTTGGAGTTAATTTTTGTGTAAGGGAATAGATATGGGTCCTGTTTCAATCATCCGCATGTGGTCAGCCAGTTTTCCCAGCACCATTTATTGAATAGGTTCTCCTCTCCCCATTGATACGTGGTGGAGGCTTTGTCAAAAATGAGTTGGTTGAGAAATTGAGGTTTTGCTTCTGGGATCTCAATTCTATTCCATTGATCTATATGACTGTTCCTATACCAATACCAAGCTGTTTTAATGATTGTAGCTTTATAGTAAAGTTTGAAGTCTAGTAATGTGGTACCACCTGCTTTGATTTTTGTTTTTGTTTTTTTTTCTTTTTGCTGAAGATTGTTCTGGCTATTCTTGGTCATTTGTGTTTCCTGTGTTGTTTTTTCTAGGTCTGAGAAGAATGTTGCTGGTAATTTAATAGGTATTGCATTGAATCTGTAGATTGCCTTAGGTAAGATGGATATCTTCACAATGTTGATTCTTCCAATCTATAAGCATGGAATATTTTTCCACTTGTTTGTGTCATCTTTGATTTCTTTGAGCAGAGTTTTGTAGTTTTCATTATAAAGGTCTTTCATGTCTCTGGTTAGGAAGATGCTAAGGTATGTCATTTTTTTGTGGCTATTTTGAATGGAATTGTGCTTCTTATTTGGGTTTCTGTTTGTTTATTATTGGTGTAAAGAAATGTGATTGTCTTTTGCACATTTATTTTATATTCTGAGACATTGCTGAAGGCCTTTATCAGTGTAAGGAGGTTTTTGACAGATTCTCTTGGGTTTTCAAGGTACACGATCATGTCATCTGCAAGGAGAGATAATTTGACTTCCTCTTTTCCTTTTTGTATACCCCTGACTGCCTTCTCTTCTCTGATTGCTCTAGCCAGGACTTCCAATACTATATTGAACAGGAGGGGTGATAGTGGGCATCCTTGTCTTGTTCCAGTTTTCAGGGGAAATGGTTCCAATTTTTGTCCATTTAGGAGTATGCTGGCTGTGGGTTTCTCATAGATGGCTTTTACTACTTTGAAGTATGTTCCCTGTATGCCTAGAAATTGGAGGGTTTTTATCAAGAAGGAGTGCTGGATTTTATCAAAAGCTTTTTCTGCATCTAATGATATAATCATGTGGTTTTTGTTTTGACATCTGTTGATGTATTTAATTGCATTTATTGTTTTACGAATGTTGATCCAGACTTGCATCCCTGGGATGAAAGCTACTTGGTCATAATGGATGATTTTTGAGATGTGTTGTTGAATCTGGTTTGCTAGGACGTTGTTGAGAATTTTAGCATCTATGGTCATCAAAGATATTGGCCTGTGGTTCTCTTTTTTTCTTGGATAGTTACCTGGCTTGGGTATCAATGTGATATTAGCTTTGTAAAATGATTTGGGGAGGGTTCCATCTTTCTCAATCAACTGAAATAGCTTCATTAGGATTGGAATCAGTTCCTCCTTAAATATCTTGCAGAATTCTTCTGGAAAGCCATCTGGTCCAGGGCTTTTTTTTTTGTGGGTAGTTTTCTTATTACATAGTCAATTTCCTTGACTGTTATTGGTCTATTTAGGGTCTCAATTTCTTCTTGTTTCAACCTAGGTGGGTTGTGTGATGACAGAAAGTCCTCCATTTCCTTGAGATTTTCAAGTTTGTTTCCATACAAGTGTACATAGTAGTCTCAGATGATATTTGTAGTTCTTCAGGGTCAGATGTGACTTCATCTTTTGTGTTTATGATTGTGCTTATTTGGGTTTTCTCTTTCTTTTTCTTTGTCAGTCTAGCTAGGGGACCATTGATCTTGTTTATCCTTTCGAAGAACCAGATTTTTGTTTCATTGATTTTTTGTATTGTCTTTTTGTCTTCTATGTCATGGATTTGGGCTTTTATTTTGGTGATCTGGATTCTTCTGCTGAAATTAGGGTTTTCATGGTCTTGCTTTTCCAGCTTCCTTAGGTGGCTCATTAGGCTGTTAATTTGTGCTCCTTCCATTTTCTTCATGTGCATTTGTAGGGATATAAATTCCCTTCTTACTACAGATTTTAAGGTATCCCAGAGATTTTGGTAAGATGTTTCTTCATTTTCATTTGTTTCCAGGTATCTTTTGATCTCTGTTTTGATTTCATCATTGATCCAGGAGTTGTTTAGCATCATGCTGTTTAGTATCCATGTCTTTGTGGATTTGGGGAGGACCTTGTTGGTGTTAATGTTTATTTTTATTCCACTGTGGTCCAAGTAGGTGCATGGTAGAATTTTGGTCCTTTTAAATTTGCTTACTCTTGATTTATGGCCAATTATGTAGTCAATCTTGGAATACGTTCCATGCGGTGATGAGTAGAATGTGTATTCTCTAGTCTTTGGATGGAGTGTTCTGTAGATATCAATTAAGTCCATTTGGTCCAGAGTCACATTGAGGTTCCGGATCTCATTGCTGATTTTTTGTCCTGATGATCTGTCTAGGGGTTTGAGTGGGGTATTAAAGTCCCCAGTTATGATGATGTTAGAGTCAATATCTTTCTTTTGTTTTCCTAGGAGTTGCTTTATGAAAGTTGGTGCACCTATGTTAGATGCATATATGTTTAGGATAGATATTTCTTGTTGATGGAGTGAACATTTTATCATTATGTAGTGGCCCTCTGTACCTTTTTAAATTTTTGATAGCTTAAATGGTATTTTGTCTGTAATTAGGATGCAACTCCTCCTTTCTCTTGTGTTCCATTCACCTGAAAATTTGTTTCCCATTCTCTTACTTTGAGTCTGTGCATGTCCTTTCTAGTGAGATGGGTCTCTTGAAGGCAGTATATTGTTGCCTGGTAATATTTTGTCCATTTTGCCATTCTATGTCTTTTCAGTGGTGCATTTCGTCCATTCACATTCAGACTAATTATTGAAATGTGAGAGTTTGTTGCTATCATCTAGTCCTTATAGAGTTGTTCTTCCACTTGGTTTATTGTCTTTTGTTTTGGGGTTTGGTTCATGCGTATTTTATTCTTTTTCCTGTACTCTTGTGAAGAACATTGTTCTTTCTTTCCCCTTTTCTTCTGTGTTTAGTACTTTCCTGAATGTTTCATGTAGAGGTGGTTTGGTGGCAGCATAAGTTCTTAGGGATTGGATATCTGGGAAAGATTTTAATTCCCGCTCACTGATGAAGCTTAATCTGGCTAGGTAGGTTATTCTTGGTTGAAACTGTTTATCTTTTAGGACTTTGAAGATAGGGCTCCAAGCTCTCCTTGCCTGCAGGGTTTCTGTAGATAAATCTGCTGCCATTCTAATTGGTTTTCCCTGGTAGATGATCTGGCCTTTTTGTCTTGCTGCCTTTAGGATTTTTTTCTTTTGTGCCTACTTTGTTTAGGGAAATTATTATGTGCCTAGGAGTTGGTTTTCTCATTTTTGGTCTTGCAGGGATTCTCTGAATCTCTTGTGTTTGAGTTTTTGCATCATTGATTAGATAAGGGAAGTTTTCTTGAATGATCTCATGAACGGTTGGTTCCAATGTGGTCTCTGTCTCTCTTTCTGCCTCAGGAAGACCAATTATTCTTAGGTTCTGTCTCTTGAAGCAATCACTCATCTCTTGAAGGTTTTTTTCTGTCTTTTGAGCTTGTTTTCTGTGTTTTTGAGAGATTGGGTTAGTTCTATATTTTGGTCCTCAAGCTCTGAGATTCTTTCTTCTGCTTGGGTAATTCTGCTTTCCATGCATATTAGTTTGTTATTTATCTCATTCACAGTATTCTTTACTACTGTTATCTCAGATAGCAGCTCCTTCCTACTTTCTTCTTGAGTCTCCTCAATTCTTTTTAATCTCTCCATTAATGTCTTGATATCTAGGTTTGTATTTTGAGACCAGTCATTCTGGGGGCTCTTCATTGTTTGTATTCCAAAGTCAGTTTTCTCAGTGTCTGCCCTTCCAGGAGTCTGAGAGAGATCCATATTCTTCTTTTGGTTTTTCTTCATTTGTGTAGATTTTTCTCTCATCTTTTAGTGGCTAAGGTCCCTTGAGATCTAATATCCAGCCTCTCCCCTCTGTTTTTGTTGCAGACATCTAGCCTGCTGCCTGGGAGATCTGTGGCTTGTCTCTGTTCAGCGTAGTTGAAGGGCTTTGTCTCCTGTTTAACAACGTCACCATGGGAACCAAGGTGGAGGCTCTGATAGGTGGGCGTGGTGATGCAAATCTGCCTTGAAAATGGCAGAGGTGGTAGTTTTACTTTCACTTTTAGGGATGCTCGTGTGGGTCTCTAAGTGGGAGAAGCTGCACACCTGGGCACTGGATCCGGGGTGCCACCAGCAGGCTGGGGTGGAGGAGAGGGACAGGGGATCCCTCCTCTGGAGCTGGAAGCCTCCGATCAGCACCTTACACAAGCTTCCTTACACAAGCTTGCAGTCACATACTGAGTGCCTCAGCCAGGGTGGGCCCTGGGCTCCAGATCTCCAAAGATTCAGAGGGCAGGTGGTGTCTCTGGGTCCCTCACAGGGCACTTCAGCCAGAAATGGGAATGGTATCTCTGAGGGGCGGGTGCCCAGAGCCTTCCTGGGTGACCAGCAGCTTGGTGCTGGGTGCTGGTCATGATGGTGTAACCAGGGAGGGAGCTGGGATCCGGGATTTGTGATTCCCCAGCCAGCCAGAGTTACATACAGTGGAGCAGCTGCTGCCAGGCTGCAATATCTGGCCCTGCATGGGACCAAAGTTCCCCGGGCCTCAAACCAAGCCCAGCAGGGACCTTCTCTAGCTCCCCTGATTCTGGGTAGCCTGCATCCACTTATATCCACATTCCGCTACAATCACCATCATTTGCCCATAGAGGATACTCTGAGTGTACCATACTGAAGAGACACAAGCCCCACAACCCCACAATGGATCAAGCATGGACACATGTGGTTGCAGTGGGATATCTAGTAGCAGCTGAGTTGGAGTGAATCCTGGAGTTTGCACCCTTCCCCCAGCAGTCCATGGGGCATCTGACCCAAGCAGAGAACAGCTCCATCAGCCTGCAATGAGAGTAGAGGAGAGTAGCTAGAGACCAGAGCCCATTCCATACTACTACCAAAAGTGGCAGCTTAGGGGTCACACAGGTTAAAAAACGAGGGATCTAAAGTTCCATAAACTGCCACAAAAGGAAGAATTTTTTAAATTTTAAATTGTATCTTTTTTCTCTATTCTCTCCACAAATGATTTTCTCTAAGAGTCTTCTGATTTGATTTGTCCCTATGTCTCATCATTTTTTTTTTCTGTGTATGAGTATATTTAAGGGAGAGTACATATTCTATTTTTGTTATTGTTGTTGTTGCTATTTGTTTGGCTATTTTCTTTAACCATTTTTTCATTGGTTCATTTGTGTGCCTGTCTTTTTTCCTTCTTCTCCTTCTCTCTCTTCATCTCTTTTCTGTCTCCCTTCTTCCCTTCTCCATTCTTTTCCTTTTTCTTATATCATTTTGCTTTCTGAAGGCATACATATGCCACCACCACATGGACAGATTTTAAGGTGGTGGGAAGTATGTTCCAGGAGCCCCACTCACCAGTTAGTGAGTACTGTGATCTGCAGATAGTCTCTGAACCACAGCTCTCCTTTAACACCTTAATCAAACTGCAAAATAGACAACCTCCCACTGCCAATCTGGCTTCAAACAACAGAGGATCTACATAAAGAAGATTTGGGGATTGAGCAAACAGAAGTAAATTCTATCCCTCCTATAACCATGCAATGGAATTAAAGAGGGGGAAAATAGAGGGAGGAAACCCATCACAAATGAAAAACAATGAAAGGAAGAACACAGGTACCTTGCAGACTCCTGGGAAGACAACACCTGAGAATACAGACTTAGGAACTCAAACAATGAGGAGACAGGAGGAAAGAATGAAGGAGTTGATAACTAAGATGACAGCAATAGAGAATACAGCAAATGAAATAAATAACAAATTGGCAAGCATGGAAAGCAGAATTAGCCAAGCAGAAGAAAGAATCTGAGAGTTTGAGAATCAAAACATGGAACTAACCAAAAATGTTAAAAACATTATAAAGAAGCTTAATAAGATGGAACAAAGCCTCCATGAGATCCACAAATATAGCAAGAAGCCAAACCTATTCCTGGTTGGTATTCCTCAGGCAGGTAGAGAGAAAGAGACCAACCTGGAAGAAATATTCCATGAAATTGCCCAAGAAAATTTCCTTCATCTCATCAGAAACATGACCATTCAAACACAGAGATACAGAGAAGCCCCACAAGGTGTCAAATGAGAAGACCAACTCCTAAACATACAGTAAATCACTTACACAAAGCAAACCCTAAAGGCAGCAAGAAAGAAATGTCAGACTACCTCTGGGGAAGACCAATTAGAAGAGTAGCAGATATCTACAGAAACACTACAAGCTAGAAGAGACTGGAGTCCAATCTTCAAAGTTCTCCAAGTTAAACAATTCCAACCAAGAATTTCCTAATCAACTAAGTTAAGCTTCATCAGTGATGGAGAATTAAAATCCTTCCCAAACAATCAATCCCTAAGAGATTATATTTCCTCAAGATCAGCTCTACAGGAAACACTTAAGAAAGCATAAAGAACAGAAGAAAGAAAGAAAAAACAAAACAATGACCATCCTCTTCCCATGAATGAAGAAAAAATATTGAAAACACATACATATATCAACCCCCAAATTAAAAGAAAACCAACAAACAAATAAACAAACAACAACAGACTCTATGAGAACCACATGGCAGAGATAAATTCTCACACCTCAATAATTATCCTGAACATGAATGGACTAAATGCAACACATAAAAGACATAGAATGGAAAACTGGATTAAAAAACATGAAGCAACAATATGCTGTCTCTAGGAAAGTCATCTCAACAGAATGAACACTCACAGACTGAAAGATGGAGGGTGTAAAACAAATTTTCAGGTGAACAGAATACAAAATAAAACATGAGTTGTGATCTTAATATAGGACAAAATAATCTATAAGCTATCAAAAATTTTAAAAGACATAGAAATTCACTACATAATGATAAAAGGTTGAATCCATCAACAAAGATATCTATCCTAAACATATATGCAACCAACATAGAAGTGTCAATATAATGCAGCTACTATGTAAGTTGAAAGAAAATACATTGGCTCAAACATTATCATAGCTAGGGGCCTAAATATCCCACTGGCAACCCTAGAAAATTATCAAGACAAATAAATCAACAAGGAAATGCAGACCACAACTTGAGCTTGACCAAATAAACTTAATGGATACCCACAGAACACTTCACACAACCACAAATATACATTCTACTCATCACCACATGGAACGTACTCCAAGATCAATCACCTCCTCAGCCATAAATCAAGCATAAACACATTCCATAAGATTGAAATAATGCCACACACCTTATCATCCCACAGTAGAATAAAAATAAATATCAATACCACAAAGTTCCCCCAAAACCAATGACAACATGGACACTAAAAGGCATGATACTGAACAACTTCAGGGTGAACATGGAAATTAAAGAAGAATTAAAAATATCCCTAGAAACAATGAAAATAAAGGCACATCTTAGCAAAAATTCTGGAATGTCATGGAAGTAGTACTGAGAGGAGAATTCAGTTCTTTATAGACACACACCAAGAAAATGGAAAGAAAACAAGTTAACAGTCTAACAAATCATGTAAGGAGCTGAAACAACAAGATCACAAAAGCCATAACTTCAACAGAAGAATCCAGATCTCCAAAATTAAAGCCCAAATACAGGACATAGAAGATAAAAATGTCATAGAATCTTCCGGGGGAGGGGAGCACACCTCATCAACAAGGATACCTGCATAATGAACATTTGTATACCTAACTATGAATTGTACCCCACTTCTTTAAAATAAAAAAAATTAAATGAGAAAAAAATTAACAAAACAAAAAGTTGGTTCTTTGAAAGGATAGACAAAATTGATGGATCCCTAGCCAGACTGACCAAGAAAAAGTGAGAAAAAACCAAAATAAACACATCAGAAATGCAAAATGTCAAATCACAAGAGACACCGAGGAAATACAAAAAATTAGATTACTATGCACACCTGTATAGAAACAAACTCAAAAACCTAAATTAAATGGACATCACACAACCTCCCAAGGTTGAAACAAGAAGAAATTGAGACATTAAGTAGACCAATAGCAACCCAGGACATTGACAATGTCATAAGACAATTATCCACAAAAAAATCTTCTTGCACTGATAAAGGACTTTAGCGAAGCCTCAGGGTACCAAATCAATGTGCAAAGGACAGTTGCATTCTTATGCACCTACAGGAGGAAACCCAAATAAAAAGCACAATTCCATTCAAAATAGCAACAACAGCAACAACAAAATGCCTCAGCATCTTGCTAACCTGAGAAGTGAAAGACTTTTGCAACAAAAACTACAAAACACTGCTCAAAGATATCAAAGATAACACAAACAAATGGAAAAATATTCCATGATCATGGATTGGAAGAATCAACATTGTTAAGATGTCTGTCCTACTCAAGACAATCTACAGATTGAATGCAATACTCATCAAATTACCAGCATCATTCTTCTCAGACCTGGAAATGACAATACAGAAATTCATATGGAAACATAAATGACCAAGAATAGTAAAAAACAATCCTCAGCAAAAGAAACAAAGTGAGAAATATCACATTTCCAGACTTTAAACTACATTATAAGGCTACAATAATCAGAACAACCTGATATTGGTACAAAAACAGGCACAGAGACCAATGGAACAGGATAGAGGTTCTGGATGTGAAGCCTCAATTTCTCCACCAATTCGTCTTCAACAAAGTCTCCTCTAACAACCACTGGGGAAAGGAGAAGTTATTCAGTAAATGGTGCTGAGAAAACTGACTTATCATGTGCAGAAGAAAGAAACAGGACCCCTACCTATCACAATACACAAACAAAAAATCTCCTCTAAATGAATCAAAGACCTAAACGTAAAATCTTAAAATCAAAGAACCTTAGAAAATGCAGGAGACACTCTTATGAAAATTGAAACTGGCAACCAATTCTTGATCAAAACCCCAAATGCCCATGCCATAAGAGATAAGAAAGACAAGTGGGACCTCATCAAACTGAAAATATTCTGCAAAGCAAACAAACAAACAAACAACAACAATAAAAATCAAGGGAGTGGGGAGACAGCCCACAGAACGGGAAAATAATATTTCTTAACTGTATATCTGACAAAGGCCTAACCTCCAGTATCTACAAGTAACTCAAACATGCTGAAAGAAAAAAAAATGAGAGCCTCATTAAAAGTGGGCAAAATGTATGAATAGACATTTCTCAAAGAAGACATAAGCAGCCAAGAGATTCATTTGAAAAACTGCTCAGTCTCACTAATCATCAAAGAAATGTAAATTTAAACACTGAGATACCACCTAACAACTCCGGTCAGGATGGCCATCATCAATAACACAAGCAACAACAGTCGCTGGAGAGGATGTGGGGAACAGTTGTACACTGTTGATAAAAGTGTAAGCTAGTGCAGCATCTGTGGAAAACAGTGTGGTGATTTCTAAAAGAACTAAATATTATCCTTCCATATGATCCAGCAATCCCCCTTCTGGGAATGTACCCAGAGGAACTCAAATCACTCCATGAAAAAGATACCTGCACACACATTTTTATTGCAGCATTATTCACAATAACAAAAACATGGAACCAACCATGCTACCAATCAAAAATAGACTGGATAAAATAAATGTGGTACATATACATAATGGAAAATTATAGTCGTAAAGAATGACAAAATTATGAACTTTGCAGCACCTTCGATGGACTTAGAGTCTGTAATATTTAGTGATCTATCACAGAAACAAATAACTGAGTACCACATGTTCTCACTCATAAGTGGACCCTGAACATTTATCATAATAATATAAGAAATGGATTGGCAACTGTGGGAAACTGCCCAGGGAGGGAAAGAGGAACACTCTTCATCAATAAGGATTCATGCTCTTAAGCTAGGAGAGGTGGGGACAAAAGTAAGGCCCAAACTTTACTGATACAGTGACTATTTTTATCTCTAATCCTGAATTTCACCACACATCTTTAAAGGACCACAAAATAAAAGAAAAAGTAATACTATATGAAATGCATTGGAAGTAGCAGGAAACTGCCAGGAGAGGGGGTGATCTCAAAGCTAGTGAAGTGAAGACAAAAAGGAGGTCCAAACTTTACCTGTAAAATGATCACTTTTATACCTAATCCTGAATTGTACCCCACATCTTTAAAATAAAAAGTTATCAAAAATAAATCACATCATAATGATAGAAGCAAATTAATGAAAATTAAGTGATAACTATACACATTAATGCATCACATAACAGAGCTTCAATATAAAGAAACAAAAAACTGATAGAAGTGCAAAAAGATATGGACAAATTTGTAATTACGGGAAAAGATTTTAATACTTTAATTCTCACCCATCTTTAAATAATTGATAGAACAATTGCAAGCATATTGCAAACCTGAATGACATTAGCAACCAACTAGTGCTAATTCATATTTATGTATAGTTCATGCAAGAAAAGCAGAATATATTTTTTTTTCAAGTGGATAGGAAATATTTATCAAGCTAGACAATATTCTGGAGTCTGATCTGGACATAGACTATATTCTATGGCATAAAATTATAAAAAATTTTGCAATATTCAAGTCATACAAAGTTTGTTTTCTCAGCAAAAGGAGTTAAATTAGAAATCAAAAGCAGGATAATTACTGCAAAATCTCAAAATCTTTAGAAATACAAAAAAAGCCCATTTAATCTGTAGATCAAAGAAGGGAAAATGTTTTGAAGTTAATGAATCTAAAAACATTGTTAAAATTTCTGGGCTGCTGCTAATGCAGAAAATAAAGGAAAATTGATAGTGCTAAATGTTTATTAGAAAAAGAATAAATGTCTCAGATGACTTTAGATGTTATTTTGTGAGATTTAAAAAACAGCAAATTAAACCCAAAGTAAAACAATGATAAGGATCAGAATACATATCAGAGAAAATCAATGAAACCAGAAGCTGGTTCTTTGAAAGAATGAATAAAATTAGTAATCAGACTAAACAGGAAGAAGGAGAAAATAAGCAAATTGACCATATTAGTAAAGAAAGAGGTAAAGAGATGCTACCACCACAGTGTACACATATGTTAAATTAATAATAAAATATTATGAAAAATTTGTATAAACTTTTCACCTTAGTGAAATACACACATTTTTTGAAAACTGAAAATTGCTAAAACTAAATTAGAAAAAAGTAGTCTAAAATATTGCAGAGGCTTGAGATATTTGGGAGCTTTTGATATCATTGTCTCCACAAATAATAATAATAATAATAATAATAATAATAATAATAATAATATTGGCATATACCTGTAACCCCAGCTATTCAGGAGGCTGAGGTGGAAGGATCACCTGAGTCTGGGAGGAGAAGGCTGCAGTAACCCATGATTGTGCCACTGTGCACTCCAGCCTAGGAGACAAAGTAAGACTCTGACTCCAAATAGCAATTATTATTATTAATATTAATAAAGAAAAGAAAATATGAAAAGTGTCAAAATTGGAAAAGAATTTAATGTCTTTATTCACATATACTTTCATGCATGTAGAAAGTCTTATGCAACCAAGAAAAAAAGCAAAAGAACTAATTATTCAATTTAATGAGCTGAAAGACATTACATCAACATACAAAATCACTATAAAGGAACAAATAATTAAAAATATAAAAATAATGTTCTTTCAAGTAAAACGCAAAACATGAAATACTTAGGGATAAACTTGACAAAACATGTGCACTGTAAACTATAAAACCTTCCCCCAGTGAAATTAAATAAACTGAAAAAATAGAGTGAGCACTTATTTATTGGTCAAAAGTCTTAATATTATTAAGATGTCAATTCTAACCAAATTGATCTACTTATTTAATGCAATGTCAAACAAAATGCCTGCAGTCATGTGTGTGTGTATGTGTGTTTGTGTGTGTGTGTGTGTGTGTGTGTGTGAGAGAGAGAGAGAGAGAGAGAAAGAGAGAGAGAGAGAGGGAGAGTATTTGTTCATATGGAATAATTAACATATGGAAGCAAACATCAGAGAAAATTTTTCTGTGCTTACATTAAGTGAAGATTTCTTATTTTAGCAAAGTTAAAAATTTGTGTTTTTCAAAAACACTATTATAAAAATAAAAATACAAGCCACAGACTGGGCGAAAATTTTTGCAAAACATATATCTGGTAAAGAATTTGCACAAAGAATGTGTAAATGACTTAAAAGACTAAATAATAGCCGGACTCGGTGGCTCAGCCTGTAATCCCGTGCCTTTGGGAGGCTGAGGTGAGTGGATTGCCTGAGCCTGCAGGTTCGAGACCCGCCTGGGCAGCGAGACCTCATCTCTACAATAAATCAAAAAATCAGCCGGGCGTGGTATCGCATGCCTGTAATTCCGGCTACTCGGAAGGCTGAGGCGGAAGGATCACCGGAGCCCAGCAGGTGGAGGCTGCGGTGGCCGGGAATGGCCACTGCACTCCAGTCTGGATGACAGAGTGAGACTCCAACTCAAAAAAAAAAAGACTAAATAATAAAAAACTAATAAAATGAGCTAAAGATTTGTATGATAATTTTATCAAAGAAGATATAGGTCAAATATTAAGATTTGACAATAATAAGTGTTGGGAGGAATTTAGAGAACCTGGATTGCTCATTCATTATTAGTGTCATTGTAAAATAGTACAACCACTTTGAAAAATATTTTAATAGCTTCTTTAAAAGTTGAAAACATACATCTATCATTCTATGTGTAAATATTTACCCAAGATAACTAAAACCATATATCCATATGAAAATTGCACAAAAATGTTCATTGCAACTTCATGTGTAAGAGTTTGAAATTAAAAATGATCCAAACTTCTATCAACATTTGAATGGATAAACAAATTGTGACAGTGGTGCAGTGAAATATTAATCATCAATAAAATGAATAAACTACTGATATAAAAACAACACAATAGAATCTTAAAATACTTATGCTGAGTTAAGAAATCAGAAAAAAAGAGTAGTTATATAATAATTCATTTATTTAAAATGAGGTGCCAGAAAACTACAGGAGAAAATTTTTACAAGGGGGCATGAAGAATTGATGTGGATGATGAATATATTCCCTATATCTATTTTGATGATTGTTTCATAGTGGTATAAACATGTCATGACTTATCAAATAACACTTTTTTTTAAGAGCTTTATTTTGGTGTGGACATTTTGACTAGGGGTAGGTAGTTTCAATGAATCATTTCATGTTCATCTGTTTGTGAGTGAGTGTGTGTGTGTGTGTGTGTGTGTGTGTGTGAAAGCAGGATTTAATGAGAGAACAGAAAATCTTCCCCAGTAAGAGGGGACCTGAAGCTGTTGCCTCAAATGGCAGCTTTTTTAACAAGTAGAGTTTAATGCATGCCAAATGTATTTTAGTAACGCTGTTTTTAAAATTGAAAAATAAAATTAACTCTATTGCAGAGCTATTTAAAATTTTTATTTTATTTGACAGTTGTGTGGTACTAGCAAGAAATTACTGCATAGCTTAGTTGCATGTAGGTAAATTTCAGCTTCTAGCTGACCCTCTCTTCCCCTGATTGTGGACCAGAAACCCAGTGTGTTGCCACATGCCCTCTCCCTCCTACCTCCCTCCATCCACTACAAATTCAATTTTTTGTTTCTGTGATATTTTACTTAGTATGATGGACTCCAACTGCATCCAAATTACTGTGAAGGCCATGTTTGTTTGTTTTTATGGCTGTATAATATTTTATCATAAATATATATCACATTTTCTTTATCCTTTCCTCTTTCTATGTGCATCTGGGTTATTTCTATGTTTTTGCTGTTGTGAATAGTGCTGCAGTAAACATACATGTACAGGTGTATTTTTGGTAGAGTGATTTATGTTCCTCTGGGTACATTTCCACAATAAGGATTGCTGGATCATATGGAAGCTCAACTTTTAGCTTTTTGAGAAATCTCAACATTGGTTTCCCCAAAGGTTGAACTAGCTTAAATTTCCATAAATAGTGTAAAACTTTCCCCTTTCTTTGCAACTGCACCAACACCTACTGTTTTTGAACTTTTTAATGATAGTCACCCTTACCGATGTTAGGTGACATCTCAGTGAAGCTTTGAATAGCATTTCTCTGATGATTAGTGAGAATGAACATTTCTTCATATGTTTGTTGGCTCTTTATATTTCTTCCTTAGAGAAATGTCTGTTAATGTCTTTTGCCCATTTTTTAATGTTGTTGTTGTTTCCCTTTCAATTATTTTGAGCTTCTTGTAGACCTTGGGTGTTCGACTTTTGTCAGATGCAGAGCTGGCAAATATATTTTCCCATTGATTGAGTTTTCGTTTTATTGGTGGTTTATTTTACTGTGCAAAAACTTTTCAGTTTAATAAGGTCCCATCTGTCTATCTTAGCTTTTGTTGCATTTGCTTTTGAGAATTTGACCATGAACTCATTTCCTGTTCCAATATCCAAGAGGGTGCTCCCTATGTTTTCTTTAAAAATTCTCATAGTAAGATGTCTTACATTTAAGTCCTTGATCCATTTTCAGTTAATTTTATATATGGTGGTAGGTAGGGATTCAGTTTTATTCTTCTGCATGTGGTTTGCCAGTTTTCCAGCTAATATGGTTTCTTTACTAAATGGTTGTTATTGATGGCTTTGGTGAAGCTGAGTTAGTTGAGAAACTATGGTTTTATTTCATATTCTGTGTCTTATATTACTGATCTTTGTGTTTATTCTTGTTTGAATACCAAGTTATTTTGGTTGCTGTATCCTTATAGTAAACTTTAAAGTCTAGAAGTGTTCTCACTCATAAGTGGACCCTGAATATTTGCCATAATACTATAGGAAAGGAATTGGCAGTGGCCAGAAACTGTCAGAAAAGGAGGGTGACAACATCAATAAGAGTACTTGATCTTAACTGAGAGGTCGGGAAGATGGCAAGTCCCAGGGTGAGTGAGTGAGTGTATAAAATATTTTGTGTACACGCTGTTAAGCAAGTGGGCAAGTGAGTAGCTGACTGAGTGAGGGCTAGGGAACTAGCAACCAGAGCTCTCCTGGTGCAGAAGTTTGTGCCTCAGCTGCTGGGCTTGAGTCCTAGTAATTCCTGAGATGCAGAAGCCAAGCATATTTTTTTAATCAACAAAATTCTTAATGGGAAGCAAATGCTGGGAGACACTGACAAACTGGGAGCTCATAAGAACAGGCCAAGGCCTTGGTGCAACAGCTGGTGCTGCAGCTTCTCTGCTAGATCCCTGACCCCTCTGAGGTCACAGAAGCTGAGTGCCAATATTTTTTAAATGGACAAAAGTTTTCCTGTGAAGAAGTGGTGGGAGAAACTACACCCCAGGCTTTGCTTATCCACTGCAGCAGGAGAGACTGCCAGTTCCAAGCTTTGCCTCACCTCTTCAGGGACGGGCAGAGCATTGGCAGCAGGGGCTGCAGATGGAGTCAAGAGGCAGAGTCCCACAGAGGAGGACAGGAGAGACACCCTGCCATCATCTTGAAGGCAGGACAAGAAAGTGCTCCAGCTTCCTCACCGCAGAACAGCAGATATGATCTGTGTGGCTGGCAGATCAACTACTCAGGGATTGATTGTGACTCAGAGGGAATATCCCAAAAGCACAAACTTTGGAGGGAACTGACAAGTGCTGAGACCCAGGTGCCCCACCCCCTACCCTGATCCAGCAACAGAACAAAGGATGTGGCCAGAAAAGGATGAAGAAGGACTCCAAAGAGCTCAGTGGTGAGTCTGGGGTTTACTCAAATCCCCTCCTCCCCAGCAATCCTCTGGACATCAGACCCACACAGCTGGGCCACAACTGAGAGGGATAAACCCAGGCATAGCCTGGACATCAGTCAAATTGGAGAAATCCATTCCAGAATAGGCCTGGGTAGGGAACACCCTGCAAGTACATACCTAGGGAAGAGACAATCCCAAACCTCCCCACAGGAAGAAATCTTCCTGACAATACAAGAATGGGAGTGGAAGACTGCAGCCCCAACCACTTCCACTGCCCCTCCTCCTGCCCTGCTCCAGACACTGTGGAGAGAGTGAAAGAGGTGGCTCTGCAGGAGATACCAGATTAGAGGAACAATTACAGAGCCTGCCACAAGAGGGCACTTTTTAAAATTTTCTAACTTTTTCTTAATTTTTTAAAAATTTTTGCCTGTTTGCTAGTTCATCCATGTTTTAAATATTTTTCCTTTGTGCATGAATGTGTATGTGAGAGTTTGATATGCATTCCCCTATTTCTTTTCCTTTTTTCTTTTCTTTGTCTGTTTCTTCTTTTATTTGTTGCTATCTGCTTATGAGTTTGTGAATGATTGAGTGTTCATCATTCAATTTTGTTGCTGGTTTCTTTTTGCTATTTTGTTCTTCTGTTTTTTTTTTTTCATTTTATATAGTTCAATGTGTGTGTAATATTTGTGTGAAGGTTAGATCTGAATTCTTTTTTTTTTTTTTTTTGCTTTTCTTCTCCATTCAGTTTGTGCTAGGTGTGGTGTGTGTGTGTGTGTGTGTGTGTGTGTGTTCAGTTTTCTTGGGTTTTTTTGTTGTTTCTGTTTGTTTTGTTTCACTTTTTTGTGATTCCACTTTATTTTGGGGTACATGTGTATGTCTGTGTGTGTGTGTGTTCAGTTTTCTTGGTTTTTTTTGTCATTGCTGTTTGTTTTGTTTCACTTTTTTGAGATTCCAGTTTATTTTGGGGTATGTACGTATGTCTGTGTGTGTGTGTGTGTGTGTGTGTGTGTGTGTGTGTGTTCAATTGTTTTTTGCATTGGTTTCTGCTTTGCATCATCATATAGAATAGTGGAGGGGAGTGGGTCTCAGGGAACACATACCACAAGAAGTAAACATTGTAATGTGCAAGTAGTTTCTGAATCCTAGTACCCAATTCCCTACTTTATTCGACTTTCAAAAACTACGAGATGGCACAGCATACCATCCACCATCCTAAATAAAATAGAACAAATCCAGGGCACAGATCAGGGAAGAATAGAGGGCTGAGCAAATATCAGAAGGGAAAACCTATCCCAATGACACTGAATAACAGAACTAAAGAGAAAAGCAAGAGATCTGTAACAAATGAGGAAAACCCAAAGGAAGACAACAGATTATTTCAAGTGTACCAAAGAGAAAACTCCTGAAAAATCAGATCTTAGTGCCCAAACAATGAAAGTCACCAATGACTAGCCCCAGAATACGACAGGGATTAGGGAATGGATGGAAAGAGTGAATAAGACTCAAGAAAGACAAGATGCAACACTGAAAGTACTTGAAACAGAGACTTTGGAAATAAAAATTTCATCCAGGAAATAAATAAGAAGATGACAAGCATGGAAAGCAGAATTAATTTAGCTAAAGATAGAGTCTCAGAACTTGAAGACTAGAACATAGAAAAATCTGATGTGTAAAAAAACATAGACAGAAGATCCAGAAAGAAAGAACAAAGCCTGAAAGAGATGTGTGATTATAACAAGAGGCTGAACCTACACTCGATTTGTATCCCAGAAGAAAAAGGGGAAATGGAGAACAACTTGGACCAAGTATTCCAGGAGGTAATCCAAGAAAACTTTCCCCATCTCACCAGACATATGACCAGCCAAGGATAAGAAATACAGAGAACCCCCACAAGACATCAAATGAGAGGACCAATGCCTAGACATATAGTAATTTGAAGTAAGCACAAAAGAAAAAATTCTAAAGGCAGCAAGAGAGAAAGGTCAGACTATTTACCAAGGAAAACCAATCAGAATAGCAGCAAACCTACCAGGAGGAAAACTACAAGCAAGAAGGAAGGGAATCCTATATTCAAAGTACTCAAAGATATACAATTTCTAACATGAATTTTCTACCCAGCCAAGCTCAGTTTCATCAGTGATAGAGAATTAAAATTCTTCTCAGACATCCAATACCTAAGAGATTATGCAGTTTCCAGACCAGCTCCACAGGAGACGCTAAAAAAGGTACTAAGCACAGAAAAAAGAATAACCACACACTTCCCAAAAGAACACCAGAGCAAAGAATCAACAAAGAATATAGTGCAACAAGAAGCATGAAAACACACACACACACATCAACTCCAAAGTCAAAAGAAAACAAAGAAAAAAAACTTCATAAGAACTTCATGACATGGATAAACAATCACATTTCAATAATCAGCCTGAATGTGAATGGACTAAATACACCACTGAAAAGACACATAATGGAAAACTAGATAAGAAGCCATGGTCCAATTATTTGCAGCATCCAGGAAACTCATGTCACCAAAAGGGACACACACTGACTCAAAGTTAAAGGATGGAAAATGAGTTTCTAGGCAAATAGATCACAAAAGATGACAGGAGTCATAATATTAATATCAGACAAAACATCCTTTAAGTTCTCAAAAATTGAAAATGATGCAAAAGGACACTGCATAATAATAAAAGGTTCAATCCATCATCAAGAAATATCTATCCTAAACATAGGTGCACCCAAAACAGGAGAAACAGCATTTATAAAGGAACTACTAAGAAAACTAAAAAATGGATATTGACTCTAGGACTGTAATAACAAGAGACATGAATATCCCACTAACTTCCCTAGATAGGTCACTGAGGCAAAAAAACAGCAAGAGGATTCAGAACCTAACTTGACACATGACCAAATGAACTTAATAGATACCTACAGATTATTCCACCCAACTACCACAGAATATACATTCTACTCATCACCACATGCAATGTACTCCAAGATCGATTACATCCTTGGCCATAAATCAAGAATAAACAAATTCCATAAGGTTGAAATCTTGCCATGCACATCCTAAGACCACAGTCAAATAAAAATAAATATCAACACCAACAAAATTTCCCCAAAGTCCACAAAGACATGGACACTAAACAGCATGATGCTGAATAACTACTGAGTCAACACAAATCAAAGCAGAAATTAAGAGATTACTGGAAACAAATTAAAATGAAGAAACTTTTTACCAAAACCTCTGGGATGCCATGAAATCACTTCTAAGAGAGGAATTTATATCTCTATAAGCACATATCAAGGAAACGGAAAGATCACAAGGTGAGAACCTTACAAATCACCTAAGGGAGCTGGAAAGAGAAGGCCACCAAAACCCCAACTTTAGGAGAAGAATCCAAATCACCAAAATAAGAACCCAAATACAGGACATAGATGTCAAAAATATCATAGAAAACATCAACAAAACAAAAAGCTGGTTCCTTGAAAGAATTAACAAGATTGATGGACCCCTAGCCAAAATGACCAAGTAAAAGAGAGAAAAAGCCCAAATAAGCACAATCAGAAATACAAAAGATCAAATCACAGCTGAGCCAGAAGAAATACAAAAGATTATCAGAGATTACTATGTACACCTATATGGAAACAAACTTTATAACCTAAATGAAATGGAGGACCTTCTGACATCAAACAACCTCCCCAGGATGAAATGAGAAGACACTGAGACACTAAATAGACCAATAACAACCCAGAAAATTGACCTAGTCATACAAAAATGATCTACAAAAAAAAAACCCTGGACCAAATGGCTTTCCAGCAGAATTCTACAAAACGTACAAGAAGGAGCAGGCACCAAGCCTATTGAAAGTATTCCAGGCAATTAAGAAAGATGGGATTCTCCTCAAATCATTTTATGAAGTTAACATCACACTGATACCCAAATCGGATAAAGATCCAACAAAAAAAGAGAACTACAGGCCAATATCCCTTATGAACATAGATGCAAAATCCTCAACAAGATTCTAGAAAATTGGATCCAAAAACACATCTCAAAAAATCCTCCACCATGACCCAGCAAGCTTCATCCCCAGGATGCAGGACTGGTTCAACATTCACAAGACCATAGATGCAATTAAATACATAAAAAGATGTAAAAGCAAGAACCACATGATTATATCATTAGACACAGAAAAAGCTTCTGATAAAATCCAGGATCCTTTCTTGATAAAAGTCCTCAAATACCTAGCTATAGAAGGAACATATCTCAAAATGGTAAGTGCCATTGACGATAAACCCACAGCTAACATACTGCTAAATGGACAGACACTGGAAACATTTCCCTCAAAAACTGGAACAAGACAAGGCTGCCTATTCTCACCTCTCATGCTCAACATTGTGTTGGAAGTCCTAGCTAGGGCAACCAGACAAGAAAAGAAAATCAGGGATATCCAAATAGGAAAAGAAGTCAAGTGATCCCTCTTTGCTGATAATAAGATCCTATACCTTGAAAATCCAAGAGAATCTGTCAAAAACCTGCAAGCACTGATAAAGGACTTTGGCAAAGTTTCAGGGTACAAAATAAATGTGCAAAAGACAGCTGCATTTCTATGCACCAACAAAAAGCAGGCAGAGATCCAAATTAAAAGCACATTCTCATTCACAATAGCCACAAAAGAAAGGAAATACCTCAACATCGTCTTAATCACAAAGTGAAAGACCTTAACAATGAGAACTACCAAACACTGCTCAAAGTATTCAACAAAAACACAAACAAATGGAAAATTATTCCATGGTCATGTATAGGAAGAATCAACATTGATAAAATGTCCATCCTACCAAAGGCAATCCACAGATTCAATGCCATACCCCATTAAGTTACCAACATCATTTTTCTCAGACCTGGAAATGACAATAAAGA
Organism: Carlito syrichta; assembly: GCF_000164805.1. Lineage (NCBI taxonomy): Eukaryota > Metazoa > Chordata > Mammalia > Primates > Tarsiidae > Carlito > Carlito syrichta. The sequence continues at coordinate 13,408 of NW_007252274.1, read as the reverse complement.
AATTCACATGGAAATATAAATGACCACAAATAGCAAAAACAATCCTTAGCAAAAGAAACAATGCAAGAGGTATCACACATCCAGACTTCAAATTTTACTATAAGGCTACAGTAATCAAAAGATCCTGGTATTGGTACAAGAACAGGCATATAGACCAATGGAATAGGATAGTGATTCTGGAAGCAAAGTTTCAATTTTGCAACCATCCCATCTTTGACAAAGCCTCCATCAACAACCACTGGGGAGAGGAGAACCTATTCAGTAAATGGTGCTGGGAAAACTGACCATCCATATGTCGAAGATTGAAATAGGTCCCCTACCTATCACGATAAACAAAAATTAACTCTAAATGGATCAAAGACCTAAACATAAAACCTCGAACTGTAAGAATTTTAGAAAGCGCTGGAGACATCCTTATGAAAATTGAAACTGGCAACCAATTCCTGATCAGATCCCTAAGTGCCCATACCTTAATAAATAAGATAAACAAGCGGGACCTCATAAAACTAGTGAGTGCCTGCAAAGCAAAAGAAATCATCAAGAGAGCAGGAAGACAGACCACAGAGTGGGAAAAATATTTGCCAAATGTATATCTGACAAAGGCCTAAAGTCTAGGATCTACAAGGAACTCAAACACGCTAAAAGAAAAACACAAACAGTCCCATTTTAAAAAGTGGGCAAAAGACATGAAAAGACACTTCTCAAAAGAATATATAGGGAAAGCCAACAGACACATGAAAAAGTGCTCAACCTCACTCATCATCAGAAAAACGCAAATCAAAACCACACTGAGATAACACCTAACCCCAGTGGAATGGCCATCATTAATAAAACAAACAACAACAGATGCTGGTGAGGATTTGGAGAAAAGGGAACATTTCTACACTGCTGGTGGGAATGCAAACTAGTGCAACCTCTTTGGAAGACATTGTGGTGATTTCTGAAAGAACTAGAATTTGACCTTCCATATGACCCAGCAATTCCCCTATGGGAAATATACCCTGAGGAACTCAAATCATTCTACAAAAAAGATACCTGCACATGTAGGTTTTTTGCAGCTCTATTCACAATAGCAAAAACATGGAACCATCCATGCTGCCCATCAAACCATGACTGGATTTTTAAAATGTGGTACATATACACAATGGAATATTACACAGCCATAAAAAAGGACAAACATATGGACTCTGCAGCAACTCGGATGGATTTAGAGTCGATCATACTCGCTGATCTAACAGAAACAAAGAACAGAGTACCATATGTTCTCACTCATAAGTGGACCTTGAACAATTATAATACTATAAGAAAGGGATTGGCAGTGGTGGGAAACTGTCAGGTGAGGGAGAGTGGGATTGGCAGTTGAGGGAAGCTGCTGGGTAAGGAGGGGCACACTTCATCAACAAGGGTACTTGCATAATCAACGTTACTAACCCTGAATTGTGCCTCACATTTTTATAATAATAATAATAAAAAGAGAACTTAATCTCAAACCAGGTGAAGTGGGGAATCAAAGAGAGGTCTAAACTTTACCTGTACCATGATCAGTTATATATCTAATCCTGAATTATACCCCACATCTTTAAAATTAAAAAATTAAAAAATAAAGTGTGATACATCCAGCTTTGTTCCTTTTGCAGATGACTGTTTTGGATATTCATGGGCTTTTTGTTTGCTTGTTTGGTTGGTTGGTTGTTTTTGCTTTCGATTTTTGCTTTCATATGAATTTCTTCATTGTCATTTCCAGATCTGAGAAAAATTATGTTGGTAGTTTTATGGGTATTCCATTGAATCTGTAGATTGCCTTGAACAGGATGAACATCTTGACAATACTGATTCTTCAAATCCATAAGCATGGAATGTTTTTCCATTTGTTTGTGTCATCCTTGATTTCTTTGAGCAGCATTTTATAGTTCTCATTGTAAAGATCTTTTGCTTCCCTGGTTAGGTGGATGCCAAGGTATTTCATTCTTTTGTGGCAATTGTGCTTTTTATTTTATCTTCTCTGCCTGCTTGTTGCTGGAGGTGTAGAAATGCAACTATCTCTTGCACACTGATTACACATCCCAAGACTTTAAGTCAATTATAAGTGTGAGGAAGCTTTTGACAATCTCCCAAGGGTTTCTAACTTATAGAATTATATCATTTACAAAGAGCAATAGCTTAACTTACTCTTTTCTTATTTGGATATCCCTCATTTCTTTCTCTTGCCTGATTGCTCTAACTCAGATTTTCAGCACTATGTTGAACAGGAGGGGTGAAAGTGGGCATCCTTTGTCTTTTCCTCATTCTTAGGGGTAATGTTTCCAACTTCTGCCCATTGGGCAAAATGTTGGCTGTAGGGTTAACATAGATGGCTCTGACTGTTTTGAGGACTGTTCCTTCTATGCCTAGGTGTTAAATGATTTGTATCAAGAAGGGATGCTGGATTTTGTTGAACATTTTTTCCGGTCTAATGATATAATCATGTACTTCTTGGTTTTCCAGTTATTGGTGTGGATTCCATTTATGGTTCTATGAGTGTGGAATCAACCCTGCTTCCCAGGAATGAAGACTGCCTGGTCAAGATGAATGATCCTTGAAATGTATTGTTGGATGCAATTTTTTAGATTCTTGTTTATAATTTTTCCATCTATATTCATCAAAAATTTTGGCCTGTAATTATCTTTTCTTGTTGGTTCTTTATCAGGTTTGTGTATCACTATGATGTTGGCCCCTTAAAATGAGCTGGGAAGAATTCTATCTTTCTTGGTTGCCTGGAATACTTTTAAAAAGATTGGTATTAGCTCCTCTTTGCATATCTTGTAGAAATTATCTGGGAAGTCATCTGGTCTGGGGCTTTTTTTCTTTTGCTGGCGAGATTTCCTGGATTGTTAATGATATGTTTAGAGTTTCAATTTATTATTGTTTTAACTTTGGGAGGTTGTGTGGTGTCAGAAAGTGCTGCATTTTCTTTTTCTCCTTTTTTTCTTCTTTTTTCAAATTTTTTTAATTTAAAGATGTGGGGTAAAATTCAGGGTTCAGTATACAAATGTTCATTATGAAGGTACCCTTGTTGATGAGGTGTGCTCCCCTGACACAATTCCACTGCTGCCAATACCAACTACCACACTGGCAATTTCCCATTACTGGCAATCCTTTTCTTATAGTATTACAATAATTGTTCAAGGTCCACTTATGAGTACGAATATGTGATATTCTATTCTTTGTTTCTGTGATAGATCACTCAGTATTATAGAATCGAAGTCCATCCAAGTTGCTGTGAACTTCATAATTTTGTCCTTCTTTATGGCTGCATAATAGTCTATTGTGTAAATGTACCACATTATTTTTATCCAGTCCTCTATCAATGGACAGCTCGGTTGGTTCCATGTTTTTGCTATTGTGAACAATGGTGCAATAAAAATTTTTGTGTAGATTATCTTTTTCACAGAGTGATTTGAGTTCCTTCTGGCATATTCCTAGTGAGAGGATTGTGGAATCATATGGACAGTAAATTTTTAGACCTTTTAGAATTTGCCAAGCTGTTTTCCACAGAGGTTGTACTAGTTTACACTCCCACCAACAGTGTAGAAGTGTTCCCTTTTCCTGCATCCTCTCCAACATCTGTCATTTGTTGAGTTATTTATGATGGCCATCCTGGCTGGAGTTAGGTGGTATCTCAGTGTGATTTTTAACTTGCATTTCTTTGATGACTAGTGAGGTTGAGCATGTTTTCATGTATCTGTTGACTGCTCATATGTCTCTTTTGAAGTGTCTATTCATATTTTTTGCTCACTTTGTAATGGGGCTGCTTGTTTTTTTTTTTTTTCTTTTTGGCACATTTGAATTCCTTGTAGACCCTAGATGTTAGATCTTTGTCAGATATACCATGGCAAATATTTTTTTCCCAGTCTTTGGTCTGTCTCCCTGCTCGCTTGATGGGTTATTTCACTTTGTAGAAGCTTGTCAGTTTGAAGAAGTCCCACTTGTGTTCTTTATCTTTTAGGGCATGGGCACTTGGGGTTTTGATCAAGAATTGGTTGCCAGTTCCAATTTTCATAAGGATGTCTCCTGCATTTTCTAAGGTTCTTGTAGTTTGAGGTTTTATGTTAGGTCTTTGATCCTTTTAGAGTTGACTTTTGTTTATGGTGATAGGTAGGAATATTGTTTTAATCTTCTGCATGTGGTCAGTCAGTTTTCCCAGCACCATTTACTAAATAGACTCTCCCGTCCCCAGTAGTGAATGGTAGAGGCTTTGTCAAAGAAGACTTGCTCGAGAAATTGAGGCTTTGCTTCTGGAATCTCCATCCTGTTCCATTGGTCTCTATGCCTATTCTTGCACCAATACCAGGTTGTTTTGATTATTGTAGCTTTATAATAAAGTTTAAAGTCTGGGAGTGTGCTACCTCCTGCCTTTTTTTTTATTTTTTTTATTTTTTGAGGATTGTTTTGACTATTCATGGTCATTTATTTTCCATATAAATTTCTATATTGTCGTTTCCAGGCTTGAGAAGAATGCTGCTGTTAATTTAATGAGTATTGCATTAAATCTGTAGATTGCCTTGGGTAGGATGGACATCTTAACAATGTTTTTTCTTCCAATTCATGAGCATGGAATTTTTTTTCCATTTGTTTGTGTCCTCTTTGATTTCTTTGAGCAGTGTTTTGTAGTTCTGTTGTAAAGGTCTTTCATGTCTCTGGTTAGGAAGATACCAAAGTATTGCATTTTTTTGTGGCTCTTGTGAATGGGGTTGTGCTTTTATTTGGGCTTCTGTATGTTTATTGTTGGTGTGTAGAAATGTGACTGTCTTTTGCACCTTTATTTTAAACCCTGAGGCTTTGCCCAAGTTATTTATCAGTGCAAGGAGGATTTGACAGATTCTCTTGGGTTTTCGAGGTATAGAATCATGTCATCTGCAAAGAAGGATAACCTAACTTCTTCTTTCCCTATTTGGATACCCTGATTTCCTTCTCTTGTCTGATTTCTCTAGCTAAGACTTCCAATACTATGTCAAACAGGAGAGATGAGAGTGTGCATTCTTGTCTTGTTCCGGTTGCCAGGGGAAACTGTTCCAATTTCTGTCTGTTTAGCAGTATGTTGTCTGTGGGTTTCTCATAGATAGCTCTTAGTATTTTCAGGCATATTCCATGTATGCCTAGATGTTCTAGAATTTTGTCAAGAAGGGATGCTGAATTTTATCAAAAGCATTTTCCATTTCTAATGGTATAATATTGTGGGTTTTGTTTTTACATCTGTTGATGTATTTAATTACATTTATGGTATTGAAGTTGTTGAACCAGCCCTGTATCCCAGGATGAAGCCTCAAAAACATATTTATGAGATATGTTGTTGGGTTCAGTTTGCTAGAATCTTGTTGAGAATAGAGGTTTGTATAGTAATCTCTAACAACCTTTTGAATTACTTTCAGGCCAGTTGTGACTTTACCTTTTGCATTTCTAATTGCTTACCTGCCCTTTTTTTTGTTATTTTAAATCAATTGGATCAGGAGACTGTCATTTTATTTATCCTTTCAAAGAACCAGGTTTTGGTCTTATTGATCTTTTCTATAATATTTTTGTCTTCTGTGTCCTGCAATTTTGGTAATCTGAATTCTTCTGCTGGAGTAAAGATTTGGGTGATCTTGCCTTTCCAGTTCCTTTAAGTGTGATGTTAGGTTGTCTGTCTGTTTTCTTGATGTGTGCAAGCAATGCTATGAATTTTCTCCTTAACACTGCTGTCATGGCATCCCAGAGATTATGATAAGATGTGCCATTGTTCTTGTTTGTTTCCAGAAACATTTTTATTTCTGTCTTGACTTCTGTGTTGACCCATAAGTCATTCAGCAACATGTTTTTTAGTGTCCTTGTCTTTATGTTTTGGGGACATGTTGTTTGTAGCAATATTTATTTTAATTTCACTGCTATCTGAGAAGATGGATTGTATTATTTCAATCTTTTTAAATTTGTTCACACTTAATTTATATTCAAGAATGGGATTGATCTTGGAAAATGTTCTATGTGCTGATGAATAGAATGTATACTCAGTAGATGTTGAGTGAAGAGTTCTGTAGATGTCTATTAAATTTGTTTGTCAAGCATCTAGTTGAGGTTCCAAATATTCATGTTGGTTTGCCTTGCTGACCTATTTAAAATTGTAAGTATAGTATTTAGGCCACCAACTATGATTGTGTGAGAGTCAATGTCACCTAGATTACCTAGTAATTGTTTTATAAAATCTAGTGCTCCTGTGTCTACTGCATATATGTTTAGAAGATATATTTCTTCCTGGTGGATTGAGCCTTTTACCATAATGTAGTGTCCTTCTATGTCTTTTTAAAATTTCTGATGTCTTGAAGATATCTTTGTTTGATATCAGAGTAGTTACAGCAGCCCTCTGCTGTTGTTGAGAATGGAGAGTTGTGTTCACTAACCCTTTCAAACCTCAGGATAAAAAAACATTGAAATGCTAGGGGAGGGAGAGCATATCTCATCAACAAGGGTACATGCATAGTCAATGCTTGTATGCCAAACCCTGAATTGTACCCCACATCTTTATAATAAAAAATAAATAAAATAAAGATAAATAAAGCAAACAGGCTCCCTGATGTTTAATAACAGAAATGCAAATTGTACTCCAAGATATCCATGCCCTGACATAAACACCTGATATTATCTTCTTTCCTTGAACCCCATAAAGAAAAAGAGATGGGTTAGCACTTTGACTGAAGCTCTGTGGGACACTGAACTCAGTTAAGCTGTGCTAGATTCCTGATCAGAGAAAATACAATACATTTCTTTTGGTTTAAGCAGTTAAGTTCATGATAATTTGTCATTCAACTTAAAAATGTAACACACTGATTTAGTGTATCTTTTAGGCAACTTCATACAGAAAAGGTAAAGAAATTTTACAGATGTAATTAAATTTCCCAATTACAGAGGTAATTAAGTTGACCAAGTCAATCAAAAGGATGATTACCTTAAAGGGTCAAATCTAGCCACACAAGGCCTTAAAATTGACTTGAAGTGGGAAGAAAGGATTGTCATCTTCCCTTGAATTACCAAACAGTCATGTTTTGAACTTCCTCTGAAAGAGGTACACACGGGAGGGACCCAAGAATAGTTGTAAAAGCTCAGAATAGTCTTCTGCTAATAGCTAGAGCAAATAAGAACCTGTCATACAACTGCAAAGAAAATGACTCCTGCCAATATTCAGTTAACTTCTGAGAGGACACTGAGCTTCAGATAACACTGTGGCACTGGCTAGCACATAGATTGCATTCTTGTAAGACTCTGAGTAGAGTTCCCAGCCAGTGCCTACATTCTAATCTGCAGAAAACTGTGAGGCAATTAATGTGTGTGGTTTAAAGACACTTAGTTTGTAGTAACTTATTGCACAAGAAGTAGTTAATATTTTCACAACTGAAAACTTCACAAGAACTGTAAGAGATGTACATGCCAGTAGTAACAAAGCAACATACCAAATAAATAAATAAATAAAGAAGCTTGTCAAATCCATCTATAGGTCTACATACTAGGGCAAATAAAATTATCAAGAGAATGCTCAAGAACTATCATCTCGGGCCTCTGCTAATAGCAAAACAAAGCAGGATAGGATTGAAGATGGTTGACTGGAAGCATTTTATGTTTGCCTTTCCAACACAGAAGAATGAAAGTGCCATATAAACAATAACACTCTGAATACATTATCTAAGAGATAACACTGTACTTTAAGAGAAAACTGACAGGACATACCAAAAGCTAGAAAGGAGATGAAAGAGAGGCAGCCTGCTTGTTCCAGGATCAACTGAGAGCCAAGAGTGACTTACCAGTGAGGAAAAGAATGAGTGAGAGACATCCAGTGACCCACATTTCCACCATGTAATATTATGCAATCCTGGCCACAGAAGAACACCTTTATACTCCCAATCTCTGAAATTAACATTAATAGTTTCAGAGATAGTTGGGGATATAACTTTTCCAGGGAGAGATCCCGCACATGGTCCCGCACATTGTCTGAGACCTAAGCAGCTATAATCAGATGCCATTTTAAAACCTAGTCTATGACAGACAGCACACAGTCTTGGGACCCAGTGGCACTGATACCAAGAAAGTAAGGAAACAGAGTGTTGCTGCTTAGACTGGGGCATGAGCTGAAAGAACTCTGGCATCTGGATCTGAGAAGTAAGTGAAGCATAAACTACAGCTGTCATTGTTTGGAAGTTAGTGCCATTGGGACTTAGACTAGGATATGAATGAGTTATAAGATGCTGTTGTAACATAATTATGAGTTGAGTAGGTGCTCTTGCAGCTGTAGGTGAGGCATGAACCAGGAACAGATTATCATCACCGGGACTAGAATCTGAGAGAGATGCACATTGTTCCCAGTGACTCAGTCTTTGGCCATTAAGGCCAATTCCACTTTCTTCAGTGGCTGAACCTCAATGTTACTGTTACCACCCGTGACCTGACAACTTCACCAGGGGCCTGAGGATTGGCCTGTCTTTTCCTACAATGCTAGTGACTTCAGTCACCAGTGAAGGACCTGAACACAAGACCACCCAGTCTGACTTTGCCACTCCCTTTAAGACAAAGCACACAACCTAGGTCCTGGGAACCGTTCAAAGAAATTTATCTCCTTGGGAATCTGAGAAATCCTCCCAGAAACCTGAGAGTAAACCTAAACTTCTAGCTGCTACTACCTCAGCTAGTATCTACCTGCAAGCACTACCTGTGGGCCTAGAGACTGACCCTTCCAGCCTATCGCAGCAGTCACCAATATCAACAAACACCACTTAAGACCTAGAGAATAGTTCCACCACTGCTGTTGCCATAGCATAGCCATGTCAGCTGTCCAAGAAACCGAGAACAGACTCATCTACCCAGTCTACTACTACAACTATTGGCAATTGAACAAACCACCTTGACACCCAAGAATAAGCTGACTGGTAAGTACCAACACAAATAACAGTGTACACGTACCTGGAATATAAAGATAAGAATGCTCAGGTTACCACAACCACACCACTGGAACCTTAACATTGGCCCACCTAGTATTACAGTTCCCAGTAAAACTTCACCACAGCCTCCAATAATAACCATAACCTAACCCACTGAGAAAATCACACATACCACTAATGCTGTCTATATATATATCCAAAAGTAAAAAAAATGACTGCTGTATTTGTAAAGCCATAAATGTAATTAAATACATCAACAGATATCAAAACAAAAACAACATTATTATATCACTAGATGCAGAAAAAGCTTTTGATAAAATACAGCACCCCTTCTTGATAAAAACCCTCGAAAATCTAAAATACAGCACCCCTTCTTGATAAAAACCCTCGAACATCTAGGCCTATATGGAACATATCTCAAAATAGTAAAAGCCATCTACGAGAAACCCACAGCCAGCATACTCCTAAATAGACAAAAAATTGGAATCATTTTCCCTGAAAACTGGAACAAGACAAGGAGGCCGACTCTCATCCCTCCTGTTCCATATAGTATTGGAAGTCCTAGCTAGAGCAATCAGAAAAGAGAAGATGATCAGGGGTATCTAAATAGGAAAAGAGGAAGTCAAGTTATTTCTCTTTGCAGACGACATGATTGTGTACCTTCAAAACCCAAGAGAATCTGTCAACAACCTCCTTGCACTGATAAATGACTTTGGCAAAGTCTCAGGGTATAAAATAAATGTGCAAAAGGCAATCGCATTTCTTTACACCAATAATAAACAAATAGAAACACAAATAAAAAGCACAATCCTATTCACAATAGCCACAAAAAAATGAAATACCTTGGATCTTCCTAACCAGAGATGTGAAAAACCTTTGCAATGAAAACTACAAAACACTGCTCAAAGAAATCAAAGATGACACAAACAAGTGGAAAAATATCCCACACTCATGGATTAGAAGAATTGTGAAGATGTCCATCTTACCTAAGGCAATCTACAGATTTAATGCAATACTCATCAAATTACCAGTCATATTCCTCTCAGAGCTAGAAAAAACAATACAGGAATTCATATGAAAACACAAACGACCAAGAATAGCCAGAAGAATCCTCAGGAAAAAAAAAAGCAGGAGGTATCACACCATCAGACTTTACACTTTACTATAAAGCTACAATAATCAAAACAGCTTGGTATTGGTACAAGAACAGGCATATAGATCAATGGAATAGAATTGAGATTCCAGAAGCAAAACCTCAATTTCTTAACCAACTCATCTTCAACAAAGTCTCCACCATCCACTACTGGGGAGAGGACAATCTCTTCAGTAAATGGTGTTGGGAAAACTGGCTGACCACATGCAGAAGATTCAAACAAGACTCTTATCTATCCCCATACACAAAAATTAACTCTAAATTGATCAGAGACCTAATTGTAAAACCTCAAACCATAAGAATTTTAGAAAATGCAGTACACACCCTTATGGAAATTGGAACTGGCATCCAATTCCTGAGCAAAAACCAAAATGCATGGGCCATAAGAGATAAGATAGACAAGTGCAACCTCATTAAACTGACCAGCTTTTGCAAAGTCAAAGAAACCATCAAGAGAGCAGGGAGACAGCCTACAGACTGGGAAACAGTATTTGCCAACTCCATGTCTGACAAAAGTCTAACATCTAGGATCTACAAGGAACTCAAATGTGCTGAAAAGAAAAGAGCAAACAAGTCTATTACAAAGTGGAAAAGACATGAACAGACACTTCTCAAAAGAAGACATATGAGCGGCTAACAGAGATACATGAAGAAATGTTCAACCTCACTAGTCATCAAAGAAATGCAAATTAAAACTACACTAAGATACCACCTAACTCTAGTCAGAATGGCCATTAACAATAACTCAAAAAATAACAGATGCTGGAGAGGATGTGGCAAAAAGGGACCACTTATACACTGTTGATAGGAGTGTAAACTAGTGCAGCCTCTGGGGAAATCGGTGTGGCGATTCCTAAAAGATCTAAAAATTGACCTTCCATAAGACCCCACAATCTTCCTACTGGGAATATACCCTGAAGAAATCAAATCACTCTATAAAAAAGATACCTGCACAGGTATGTTTATCGCAGCATTGTTCACAATAGCAAGATCATGGAACCAACGATACTGTCCATCAAAATAGGACTGGATTTTAAAAATATGGTACATATACACAATGGAATATTACACAGCCATAAAAAAGAGCAAAATCATGAATTTCGCAGCAACCTGGATAGAATTAGAGTTTATAATACTGAGTGATCTCTCACAGAAACAAAGATCTGAGTATCACATATTCTCACTCATAAGTGGACCTTGAACAACTATCGCAATAGTATAAAAAAAGGATTGACAGTGGAGGGAAACTATGGCTGGGCAGGGAGGGGAAAAGAGGTGGGATTAGCAGTAGTCACTATCTGTCTGGGGACGGGGGGGCACACCTCATCAACAAGGGTACCTGCACAATGCATATTTGTATACCTAATCCTTAACTGTACCCCATAAATTTAAAATAAAAAATATGTTTCAAATATATATATTATATATATTTTTTAAATGACTGTTGTGCCAGATGTGTAGGTAATGATATATGGACAGAGGGGACATGCATGAAAGAACAAGGAAATCTGACACCCACAAAGGAAGAAAATATTCTTTAACAATCAAAAATAATCAAAATAAATTTTGGAATCCCAGATAAATTAATTAAAATATGCTTTTAAATAAGTCCAGCAACATTAAAAAATTGAAAAAAATACAAAGACTTTTTAAAAAGCATTGAGGATATAAATGAGAAATTTACCCCATATATATTCAAGTTATATTTTAAAATATACATTCTGAAACTGAGAAACTTATTGAAAGAAATACAAAATACATTTGAAAGCTTTTGCAGTAGACTACATCGAGAAAAAAGAGAATCTCAGAATGTAAAGACAGGTCTTTTTAAATAATTCAGTCACATAAAATATAGAACATTTATAAAAAATAATGAGAAAAGGCTTTGTGACATTTGGGACAATTTTAGTGAAGAAATACTTAATTGTCAATATTCCTGAGGGCAAAAGTTGAAATAATTAGAAAACCTATTTAACAAAATAATATATAAAAACTTCCCAAGTCTAGCAAAAGATGTAAACATTCAAATATGGGCAGCTCAGTCATTCCCAGGTTAACTGGAAAATGCAAAAAGGTGTTCACCACAATACATTGTAGTCATAATAACTAAAATATAAAAATAATCCTTAAAAAGCAGGATAAAAATGCCTAGTCACCTATAAGAAAACCTGTCAGACTGTGATTGAATTTCTCAGAAGCAACTTTACAGCACAAAAGAGAATGGGATGACATAGTCAAAGTACGAAATTAAGAAAAAATAGTAAACAATGAATACCTTACTAAGTAAAATTATTTTCCATAAATTAAGGACAAGTCTTTACCAGAGAATGAAATGCTGAGGGAATTCATTACTAGACATGCTCTACAAGAAATGTTTAAATGACACCTAAGTCTGGAAGTGAAAGGATCACATTTACTATCATGAAAATAAATAAAAGTCACCGGTAAAGTTATAAAAATAGGAAGAGAAAGGACTCGATGGGTACCAATACAGAAGTAAACCAAACAAAAATGACAAAAATAGACTAAAAAGGAGGAAAAATGTATATAAAACAACAATAAACAATATGACAGAAACAAACCTTTATGTAGTAATAATAACCATAAACAAATTGATTAAATTATTCACTGAAAAGATACAGAATGACTAAATGCATTGTTTAAAAAATGATTCAATTTTATGCTGCTAAAAGAAACTCACCTTACTTATAAAGACTCATGACTAAAATTAAAGGGATAGAAACAGTCATTCAAGGCAATGAGAACCAAAAGTGAGCAGAAGTACCTATACTTATATCAAAAAAAACAAACATTGAATAAAAAGACAATTATATTATATAATGATAAAGAAATTACTCCAAAAAGAGAACATAAAAAACTAGAAATAGGGGATCCTTGACCTCGTCAGCGCAAGTAGCTGGTCTTCAGAAAAAGCCTATCGGAGTCTCTGCCTTCTAACGGAGATGTGGGGCACAAGTCAGGATTAACTACACAAGGAGGCTGCATGCAGGTGAAGTTTGGACCTCCACTTGGCCCTCATTTACTGCTGTTTGGGACCAGGGACCAAGACTGCAAACTGCTGAATAGACAGACTGTAAAGCAGAGGGAAAAGTGAACAAAACCAGAAGACCCTCATAAGGAAGAACAGGTCATTGCAGAAGAGAAATAAAAGCAACCCCACCTTCCCTCAAAAACAGAATTGAAGAGGGGGAGGAGAAGGGGTAAAAGGAGAAAAATCTACAGAAATGAAGAAAAACCAAAAGAAGAGTATGGGTCTCTCCTAGACGCCTGGGAGAGCAGACACTGAGAAAACTGACTG
>NW_007252273.1:337009-381160 GCF_000164805.1 Carlito syrichta | reverse complement strand
TTTGTTCCAATGTGGTCTCTGTTTCTCTTTCTGCCTCAGGGAGTCCGATTATTCTTAGGTTAGGCCTCTTGAGGTAGTCACTCATCTCTTGAAGGTTTTGTTCTGTCTTTTTTAGCTTATTTTCTGTGTTTTTAAGAGTTTGGGTTATTTCTATATTTTGGTCCTCAAGCTCTGAGATTCTTTCTTCTGCTTGGGTAATTCTGCTTTCCATGCTTATCAATTTGTTATTTATTTCATTCACAGTATTCTTTATTACTGTTATCTCAGATATCAGCTCCTTCCTAGTTTCTTCTTGTGTCTCCTCAATTCTTTTTAGTCTCTCCATTATTGTTTTGATATCTACATTTGCATTTTGAGACCCTTCATTCTGGGGACTTTTCATTGTTTGTATTCCAAAGACAATTTTCTCAGTGTCTGCTCTCCCAGGCATCTGGGAGAGACCCATACTCTTCTTTTGGTTTTTTTCATTTCTGTAGATTTTTCTCCCTTTACCCCTTTCCCTCCCCCTCTTCAATTCTGTTTTTGAGGGAAGGTGGGGTTGCTTTTATTTCTCTTCTGCAATGACCTGTTCTTCCTTATGAGGGTCTTCTGGTTTTGTTCACTTTTCCCTCTGCTTTACAGTCTGTCTATTCAGCAGTATGCAGTCTTGGTCCCAGTTCACCTATGCCCTCGCCATCTTGCCCCGTCTCTCTTAGTTTTGATTTTTACTATTGCTTTTAAAATTTTTATTTTGTCGTATGTTTATGTATAATATTGGCACAATTCCACCTCCAAATCAAGAAATTAAAGAAGTCTAGATTTTCACTTTATGCTCTAAACTCTATTTATGTTCTATTTTTGTAAATAAACATTTAAAAAAACATTATTGTTTATTTCTTTTTTAAAAATATAAGCAAACATATTAAGTTTCATATACTTTATATTTTAATATAAGTATGCATATTAACAATCTCTTTCTTAAATGACCAGACTCACAGATTATATATCAGTTATCCACTTTTGCATAATAAACCACTTCAAACATAGTGGCTGGAAATAGCAGTCATGTATTTATTTGTGCATGTTAGTTGCTGGCTTGACCTCTCATTGCATGTGATGCTTCATCTTGAAGGAGGTTAGCCCAGGCTATTTTACACAATAGTCTCAGGGTAGCCAAGTAAGAACAGAAGCTACAATGCCTTTTAAGAATAATGCTCAAAAGCCACACATTCCTTCTACGCAGTTTTTTGGTTGAAGAAACCTCCAAGGAAAGCCCAAGGATGGAGAAATAAATTTTACCTCTTAATGGGAGGAACAGCAAAGATACATTGTAAGGAACATGCATTCAAACACAGGAAGAAACTTCGTGGCCATCATTTAAAACAAATAAATAAAAGAGATCTGATTTGTTCTCTAAGTCAGATTTCCTACCTATGAAAAAGTAAAGCAACTCATTATTAAAACGAAGTGACAAATGTCTCAGACTCTAGTCAATCATATTAGCAGCTCCTCTGCCTTTACTGGGGGGAACAAACACTTCTGGTAGAGAGATGTCTCCTTTTCTACCTGGTTAGACACAAAGAAAAGAATTCCTTGGTCACAATTTCTTCTGCAAATTATTGTAATGTCACAAAGGAAACCAGACTTAGATCAGGCCAATGTTAAGATAGAATATTATACAGACAATAATAATCCTGATCTTTGATGAAATTCTAAAATCTCTATTCTATTCATGTCTGGAGCCTTCAGAAGTCCAGTTATGCAAGATCTAAATGTTCTTGTTTTGTAAACCAAGTTAATATTATTTTATGTCACTTAACTTTGAATTTTGCAATTGAATTCAGCTAAACTTGGATTTGAGTTTAGAAAATTGTGTTCGTATTTGTGGCACCTCATCTGCCTATCACCAGTGAGGAAGTCACTATAATTCTCAATCTTATTCTAGAGATAAAAAAGCAGACCCTCAGAGAGTGTTAATGAATCAACATGAGATGACTTGCGTGGTATGTTAGACACAGTTCAGAGTTCATAGTAGAGGCTTAGTGAATGCAAGTTTCAGAAAGAAACTCCCTTTACCTAAGGGCCTTACTGAAACATACCTAGCCAAAAACCTTACTATAAAAATTTGTGGAGTCAGGAGACGAATTCAAGTTCTATATTTTCCTCACTATGCTACAGTGCTTTGTAGTTGACATTTGTCCCAGAGATTCTTTGGTGAGATCAAGTTTTTAAAGAAAACGGCAACTGGAGATAAGAAAAATAAAAATTATTGAGCATTACTAGAGTACAGATGCTCCTTGACTTACAATTGGGGGGCATTCTGATACACTCATAATAAGTTGAAGCTATTTGTAAGTTAAAAACTTCATTTAATACATCCAATTTACAGAACATCATAGCTTATTCTAGTCTACCTTAAACATGCTCAGAACACTTACACTAGCCTACAGGTGGGTAAAGTCACCTAGCACAAGGTTGATTTTATAATAACATATAATAGCTTATGTAATATGCTGAATACTGTTCTAAAATCAATCAACAGAATGGTATCATGGGTGCTCAACACAAAGTTTTTACTTAACAGGCATTGTTCCCAAACCATCATATAGTGAAGAAATAGTAAGTCAAACCACCATAAATCAGAGGCCATCTGTTTTCATCTAGAAGGAAAGACCTAGAGAAAGGTACTCTCATGAGCAGTATAAGGGCAATATGTGTACAGGTATGAAGAAGATGTTTGAGGATTGTGGTGTTGTGATATAATAAGAAATATATATTTGATCTTCATCTCAGTTCTTGGCAAGAAGCTCCTAAAACCTTTGCAATTTTCTGAGTAGTAGAGGTGATAGGAGCATCTTATGTTATTAATAAACTTATTTTGACCATACCTGAATTTATGCTAAGGAGGTGATTTTTGTTGGGCCCCTAAATAGTGTCTTGATTAGGGACTGATTGTCAGGGAACAGACTGTTTGATTAGGGCAGCAGCCCCCAGCCTTTTTGGTATCAGGGACCAGTTTCATGGAATACGATTTTTCCATCAACTGGGAGTGTGAGGGGCGGGTAGGGATGGTTTCGAGATGATTCAAGTGCCTAGCGTTTACTGTGCACTTTATTTCTATTACTATCACATTGTAATATATAATGAGATAATTATACAGCACACATTTTTAAAAAAGAGATGTGGACAGAAGTGGTAAATAAAATAACGGGAGGGTCACACACGAGCTAAAATAAATGTTGGATTCTGACTTAAATCCTGCCAGCAGATGCAGCCACACATTGAAGCACCTCAACTCACTGACCACTCACTGATAGGGTTTTGATATGAGTGTGCAAGCAGTTGATTTATTATGGTCTCTGTGCTGTCAAGCCTTACTGCTAATGTTAATCCACATTTGCAACCACTCCCCAGGGTTAGCATCACCGCCTCAGCTCCACCTGAGATCACCAGGCATTAGATGCTCATAAGGACTGTGCAGCCTAGATTCCTTGCATGTGTAGTTCACAATAGGGTTCGCACTCCTATGAGAATCTAATGCCGCCACATATCTGACAGAAGACAGAGCTCAGGAAGTAATATGAATGATGGGAAGTGACTGTAAATACAGATGGAGCTTTGCTTGCTTGCCCACCACACACAGACTTCTGTGCAGCCCAGTTCCTCACGGGCCATGAACCAGTCAGTGGCGTGGGGGCTGGATTAGAGGGTTGAAAATTTCAGCCCCACCCTGACCCAGGAGGGGAAGGAGGCTGGAGATTGAGTTCAATCGCCAGTGGCCAATCGTTAACTCAATTATGCCTACATAATGGAATTTTCATAAAACCCTAAATGACAGCATTCAGAGAGTTTCTGGGTTGGTCAATATATGCTGGGAGGGTGATTGATCCAACACCCGTGCTCCACAAAGCAGCTTCTAAGCGCAGGATCCTTTGAAACACTCCTTATGTATCTCTTCATCTGACTGTTCATTTGTATCCCAAATTTATGATAGTCTTTATAATAAATCAGCAATAGTAAGTAAAGTGTTTTCCTGAGTTTTGTGAGCCACTGCAGCAAGATATTGAAACTATTAAGAGAAAAAAACTTATGACAAATTAAACTCAACAGAGTTTAATTGAGCGAAGATGATTCATGCATCATGCAGCCTTTTGAACCAGAGTAGGCTCAGGCAGGTTCCAGTGTGGCACCTGGTGGAAGAAGATTTAGGTACAGAAAAAGAATAGTGCTGCACAGAAAACAGAAGTGAAGGTACAGAAACAGCTGTATTGCCTACGGCTCAGTGTTTGCCTTATCTGAACCTGGTTTGAAGAGTTGGCCGCCTTCGGTTGGCTGAAAGTGGGTGATTGCCACAAACATAGATTATAGTCTGTTTACACATCCTGCTAGGTTACAGTGAAAGTTGACAGAGAAACCTCTAGGTTGAACCCAGAATGTGTAAGGAGGCAGTATTGGGCTAAACTTAATTTAAACAGTTCCCCTCTTTTTGCCATCCTCTCAATTTTTGAGAGACAGACCCAAAGTTTATGCACTGATCTCACTCTGTCATCATTACAAATAGACTTATTTGGTTTCAGGTCCCACTGGGACACGGAGCAGTGAGTTGTGTAAGGTAGAAACAAGGACTTTGGGTAATTCTTTTGTAAGGGTTAGATGAGAGGAAAACTTATTTTGCTGGAATCTTCAGTTTACAAGAGAAGAACAAAACTTTTTCTGTTTTAGAACACATCTGTTTTCTTAGTTTTAGTTTGATTCTGTCATACTTAGCATGAGTGGCTCTATTCTGGTTTGGTTGAGTCTATTGAGGCCTAGTGCACAAGCTCTAAAACAATGGCCTCCCATAATCTTGCTTGAAAACCCCCTCCCCTTTGGTCAGGTTCTCATTTGAGTGATGGTGTGTCTAAAACTTAGAGCCTTAGTGCCACTCTCAGTTACCATTACTTTGGGTTTCTAGTCTCAGTAGTTCATGGGTTATGATGTCCTCATGATCCCACACTTCTCTGAGTTCTTGCCTTTCCCGTTGAAGAGAGATCATTTGATGTAATACAGATGGCTGTATGCAAACGTTTAAAACTCTGGATGGAAAACAGTGCACCAGGAAGGTTACTATTATGATTAACAGGAGGATAATATCAAGAGTTTGGAGCTTAATCCTTAGTCAGGGTCTGTCTCAACCAAACCAACTAAAAATGAAATAGACAAAAAGTATGAGCAAGATAATGAGTCTACCTATTTCAACCAAGCAGTTTGTTTGCTAATCCCCAACATCGAATCTCTATAGCACCTCATGTATTCATCAATGTGCAACTGGAAGTGTCAGCAAATGCACAGATACGTTTTTTTTTGACCAATAAATAAGCTAGAGCAATTCTATTACTTAGCACAACTTTTGCAAGAGAATTTAAAGTCTGTTGGGTAACCATAGCCTTTTCAGTGCGACCTGCTACAGAGCCTATTATGAGGACCAAATCTCTAATCATTGCCTCATCTACTCCAAACCATGAAAAAGAGACTTAAAAATTGATGCCCATCTAGAAGAGTTCAGGCCTCCTGTTCTCTTTAACAAATCATGTAGGGCCGGGCACAGTGGCTCACACCGATAAATAATCCAGCACTTCGGGAGGTGGAGACGAGAGAATTGCTTGAGCTCAGGGTTTCGAGACCAAACTTGGCAACACGAAGAGACCTCGTCTATACAATAAATAAAAAAATTAGCCAGGTGGCACATGCTAACTGCAGTTCCAGCTACTTGGAAGGCTGAGGTGGAAGAATCACAAGAACCCAGCAGAAAGAGTCTGCAGTAACCATAAGCGTGCCACAACGCTCCAGCCTGAGTGGCAGAGTGAAACTCAGACTCAAAAAAAAACTGCATGATTTAGGTTAAGAATGCTCTATTTTTGACTGAGTAAGAAGCAACAAAGATACCATTCAAATATCTCACCTACATTTGCCCTTTGTCTTCCATATATCAAGCCATACAGTTGCCCATGTATAAAGTTGCTGTGAAATTCTCTACAAATAAAAATGTTCCTCGACCAGTGGGGTGGCTCATGCCTATAATCCCAAAACTTTGGGAGGTGGAGGTGAGGGGATTACCTGAACCCAAGAGTCAGAGAACAGCCTGGGCAACTTGGAGAGTCCTTGTCTCTAGAAAAACATCAAAAAAATTAGCCAAGTGTGGTGGCACCCACCTGTAGTTCCAGCTACTTGGAAGGCTGAGGTGGAAGGATTGCCTGAGCCCAGAAGGTTGAGGCTGCAGTGGCCGGGAGCATGACACTGCACTCTAGCCTGGGTGAGAGAGCGAGAGTGTGACTCAAAAAAATAAAATAAAATAAGTGAACCTCATAAGTGCACACATAAGAAACTTCATTTTCAGTCCTATTGTTCATGGAGCTATAATCAAGAAAAAAATTGAGAGATAAAAGTGTCAAGATAGTAGAAGTCTTGATCCTTGATCTTGGGAAAAAACTGTCCACGCCCAGGATGCCATCTGCACCTGGGGAGAAACTGCCCTGAGTTTCTTTACCTTAGGGTCTCCTGTGGGTGTACAATTCAGAAAGTTTGGAGGGGTCCTTCTGAGTTGTGAGATTCTGAACCCATGAGAAGGTCCTGAAGTTTGATTACAGTGTGAATGGCAAAGGCAATCTTTTTCAGAAGTCAGTCTCCAAGTTCTAGATTATGGAGGGTTTGATTGTCATCAGTGAACCATAAAAAGCTTTCTTTGCCTGGTCAAAATACAATTTGGCATAATTCCTTAAAGCCTTGCAACATCGGAATTTAGTGGCAGAAGATATATAAAGCTCAATGATTAGGCACATAGGTATTCCAGTGACTATTTCATAAGGGGTGAACTTATGTTTTCCTCTGGCAGTGGATTCGATTGTCATTAATCTGAAATACCTTTGACCAAGGTAATCCAGTCAATTTAGTTAGTTCTGCCTAATGCTACTGTACCCGTAATACCCTATTTAACTTTTATACAAGTTGTCCAGTGAAACAAGTACCTCTATCTCTGAAGATTTATCCAGGAATGTTTCATAAGAAAAGCATATTTCCTAATAAATCCTAATAAACTGAACATCAGCCTTTCTGCATTAGAAAGCTTTTTATGCAGCCAGGAAACATGCACTGAAAATAACAATAGAATAAAATCATTCTATAAACATTAGAAGTCCCATCAGGTAGCAGATATGTACCTGATGTTTAGATCATCTTCCAAGAAATGTGGGTTTGACAAACCAAATATTGGTCATAAGCTAATTTAGCAATTTGTAATATATATATATATCTGTGTGCATATATATATTTATATATTTAATTTGGATCATTTAATCTCTTCTGTGATGAGCCATGGAATGCAAAACTTTTAATAATGGTTGCTATAGGGACTTAGGAAGAATCAGGTGGTTATCCAGGGTCTTCATGAGTCTACACTTAAGATTAGACTTATCACCTCCTAATTGCCAATTTTGTTTCTCCAATTTAGATACACAGCATTGTTTATTACATGAGTCATCATAGGTAATCTGACTTAGACCATAAAGTTCATTCAAATTCCAAATCTAAACAATTTTAGTACTGGCTAATTTAGCATAAAAATCTGGCAAACTATTTTCTTGGTATTCAATTAATTTTTGTCCTGCTTGGCTTAACAGTTTTATAAACCAGTCAATCTCATTAGAGTTCTGGGAATTCTTACCTATCCCAAGTTATAGGTTCCTAAACTTATCAGAAACCTGTATCTGAGAGTGCTTGGCAGGATTCTTTCCATCATTTTCACGAGCCTCTTAGAAAACATAATACTCTAGCATTTTGCTTGCTTCTAAAGTTTTTTAAAACTGCATCAGAATTAAGCAATTAGCTTTGGAAATGACTTTAAATGGTCATGGTCGAAGAAAAAATTGACAAAGAAATTTGGTTATGTCTGTGGCCTACAATAATTTAATATAACCATAATTATAAGTGATAGCATATACCCAGACATATCAGAATTTTAGTAATCTCATACAATTTTACAACATATATTAACAACATATTCATTTACATATAACTTGAAGAAGGTTAAACATTGTTTCTTATTTGTTAATACCTCCCATATAATTTCATATGTCCAATAATTCTATTTATCTCGCTTTTGAATGCTGCAAGGGTCTTCTGTAGCATTTCAAACTTAGAGGTTCAAAAACAGTCTTAATCTTGAAGTTGAAATATAATTTGGGAAGCCTGTGAAACATGTCAAAGATTGAAAACACTTGACCAAAATAGAATTTCAGGTCACTGTAAAATAATAACCATTCATTTATCCAAAACAATAATAAAAATATTTTAAAAAGCAAAGTTTTTATTCTTTGATAGAGAAGACTCTTCGTTTTCCAAACAATCAAAAGACCCGAGAAAGACTATGTAAGACAGAATCTGTCTCTCCTCTCTTTTCTCTATTTTTTAAAGTTTATTTAAAAAGTGAACAAAAAGTGTTTGTCACTATTAGTGCTACACAAAATTTTTGTTCAAAAATTTTTTTTTTGCCGATCTATATTTTAATTTTATTTCTATGTTTTTTATTCCTTCATTTTAAAACAAACTTCAAGTAACTTTATACTGGACACAATTGTTTTTAAAACAACACAATTGTATGCCTATATACCTTTTCTTACCAAAAGCATATCTTGCTTTTGTTTATACGGGGGGGAGGACATCATCTTGGCGACTTTTTTTTTTCCCAGATGATAAAAGTCCTCAGGAAAACATTTTACCAGTGTAGAAGAGGTGAAACAAAAAAGGCAGAAGCACGAGAAGGTATCAAAATTGACAAGTTGAAAATTTGTTTTAGGCGGTGAAAAAAGCATCTCCATAGGTATATTGCATCAAATGAAGAGCACCTTCAAAGTGACTGAAGTTCAAAATTGTGTGTGAGAATAAACACACAATTTTTATAAATAAATTCCATTTTGAGGAATTCTCCTTCATATATTCTGTAGCAGAATTGTTTTTCTTGTATCTGGTAGTTCTGGTTACATGTATTAACTACAGTATTAATTTAGTGACCCTCATTTCTGGTGAAAATCTTAAGTAGTATTTTTGGGCTAATTCATATCAGTTTTTATAGATGTAAACCATTTTGTAATTTTTTTTAAGATTTAAGATTTTTCCTTAAATGTTTGTTCATTAAAAGATCTAGGCCAGGCGTGTTGGCTCACACCTGCTATTCCAGCACTTTGTGAGGCAGAGGTGAGAGGACTGTCTATACTCAGGGGTTTGAGACCAGCCAGAGAACTTGGCGAGACCTCATCTCTACAATAAATCAAAAAATTAACCAGGTGTGATGGTATGTGTCTGTGGTTCCAGCTGCTTGGAAAGTTGAGTTGGAAGGATCACCTGAGCCTAGCAAGTAGAGACTGCAGTGGCCGTGAGTATGCCACTGCACTCCAGCTTTGGGGACAGAGTGCAGACTCCGACTCAAAAAAAAAAAAAAAAAAGGAAAGAAAGCAAAATATATTTAGTCTTTCTATAAAAAACTAAAATAAAATGCCAAAGTATATAAGTGTAAACTTATGTTTAGCAATTAATGTTTGAGTATTCTAACTTATTTGAGAAGGACTCAGAAACTTTATGATTACCTATTACATTATTTTACTGTTAGGTCAGATCTGAGGGGAGGTGTCTGTGATCTGTACAAAGAATTGCACAGAAGTTAGATTGGAAAATACAATTTATTTAAAAATTAAAATCGAGAGAGAGAGAGAGGAGATTCACCTCCCAAGTTAGAGGAAGAGGCCAAAGCTTAGGATATAGGGCCTGGCCAGTACTCAGAGAGCCATGTGGCCACACCAGAGTTTAGCAATGCAATGGCAAATGGCTGCTTGAAGTTGAATGCTTTTAAACCTTCCCTTTGATGGGGCAGGTCGTTAAGGCGGTGGTCTGTTTTACAACATCATGAAGGGGCAGGTAAGCACAGGTACTGATGTCAGGAGCTGAATGGCAGACAGATGGGAGAGCTAGTCACATGACTATTTCCATGTTGATGGGGCCTGTGTTATGAAGGTCAGGAAGGACTGAGTAGGTTAACTTTTTTCTTATGCAAATACTTGGAATAGAAAAGTTAATTAGTACAAAACAAGCTGGGGGGGAGTTGCAAAACAATTAGCAGCAACTACCTCTGAGAAACCCATACTGTCCTTGATGTGAGGGCAAGCTAGAAAATGTTCAGAGAATATGACAGAACTAGGCAGTGCCAAAATGACTGGTCTTTGGTCTCAGAGGACTCCATTAAATAATTTCGTTTTGGCATTACCCTTTCATTAAAATAATGTAACTTTTAAGATTTTTAAATTACTGAAATGAATTTTAAGGCTATGACACTGGTATCCTCCCTAATGTCTTCCCCAGTCATGACTTTTGGGTCCCAAGTAGCCACGTGGCACACAAGATGGCGATGAGGTCAGGGCCTCTCTGAGTTCTGAATTTACTTACCAAGTGAAGAGCTCAGGACAGGAGATAGAGCTGCGGAGACATACTTGGAGGATCCAACCCCTTTCTCAATATCTAGAAGGCAAAGCTAGGGTACGGAAGAAGGAACCATGTTGGACTTGATTCCACTTTGTAGACGCTGGTACACAGGCCTCACAATGGCTACCTATCCAAACCCAAGAACCCAGATGATCCAACCAAAAACATAAGCTCGCAGTCAATTCATGTAAGTATTGAATTATATGTACTTAACTCACAATTTTGAAGTCATTTCTATTCTTACCAACAAAACTAGCTGAATTTATCAAATATTTTCATTTACATATGACACATACGGAAATACAGACAGATACACAGAAGCAGATCTTACAGCTTTTATGAGTATTCTCATTTGTCAGCTTTTAAATAGTTTTTCTTAGCCAGGTACAGTAGCTCACACCTGTAATCCCAACACTTTGGGAGGTAGAGAAGCAAGAGAATTGCCTGAGTTCAGGGGTTTGAGACCAGCAACAATCCAGGGGTTCGAGACCTGGGCAACAGGGTGAGACCTCGTCTCTACAATAAATCAAAAAGCTATTGGAGCATGGTGGAGCACTCCTATAGTCCCAGTTACTTGGAAGGCTGAGGTGGAAGGGTCGCCTAAGTCCAGCAGGTCAAGGTTGCTGCGACTGTGAGCACGCCACTGTACTCTGGCCTAGGTGATAGAGTGAGACTCTTGACTCAACAAATAAGTAAATAAACAAATAAATGAATAATTTTTCTTTTTTTCCAATGAAACTATCAATCTTCCATTCATTTTTTTCATTAGCTTTGGAATGCAAGAGAGAACTTATCAATGATCCCCAGTTGCTGTGAGACAGCTAAGGATACAAGGTACCTCACTTGGTCACTTTGGGCTCCTGGGGATGACTAGAAGTACTACTTTGAATCCTGCTTCTGACACCATCTGTCAAAATAAAAAATTTAAGATAAATTAAATTTAACAGAGTTTAAACAAGCAAAAATGATTCATGCATTGGGCAGACTTCCGAACCAGAGGCTGCTCAGAGATGCCCCAGTGAGCCATGTGGTGGAAGTTTTATAAACAGAAAAAGCAAAGTGATGTACAGAAAATGGAAGTGAAACACAGAAACAGCCATCTTGTTTAAAGTTCAGCATTTGCCTTATTTGAACCTGAGTTGACTCAGTTACTGCTTCTTAGCTAAATAGTAAGTCAGCCGCCTTAGGTAGGCCAAAACTAGGTAATTGGCACTGGGTAAGTTACCATCTGTTTGCACATCCAGCAAGGTTGCAGTGGAAGTCTATAGAGAAGCCTCTAGGTCAAAGCCAAGTATGTAAGGAGACAGCTTGGGTCTAAATTTAATTTAGCAAACCTAAGGAGGAAGTCACAGGAATTCCCAACTCTATAGCCTAATTAGACAGATGTGTGGGTACCCTGGGCACCCAATAGTTGGAATTGGAATTATAGGTGGAGATAGGTAGAACTGAGCCTTTAAACTATGAGCTCTATGATAACTCTAGTTCATTAGTGTCAGAACTGATTCAAATTGTAGGACTCCTTTGATACCTGAAAAGTTATGGAATTGGTTGTTGTGGGGAAGGAAAAAACCTCTTCATATTTTGTATCAGAAGTTTTGTGAGCAGAAATAGATCATACATTGACCTAAAAGAAAGCAGAAAGTGAAGGATATAGAGGAGCCAGTAACCCTGAAAAGAGCATTGATTTGGCATCAAATTCTCAAATATTGACATATCAAATTCTCCTCTGACATATGCATCAAAGACCATATCCTCCTATATAACAGAGAGGTAATAATACCTACCTAGTAAGCTAAAGAAATATCAAAATATAGAGAAAGTGTCTAGCACAGGCTCTCTGGCACTCCATAAATGTGACTGTGATGACATATCCTAATCTGATATTTTAAAATTCTGACTAGGGGTGTGTGTGTTTGTGTGTGTGAGTGTGTGTGTGTGTGTGTATTTGGGAGTGGACTTTGATGTTATAGCTAGATGTATTTTTTTCTGCTTTTTTGAACAACAAAATCTTGATTTCACATTTAGAGCAACACTTCCTTTTCGTTCTAGGAAAAGGGAGATTGTATTTGTTTGCTTGTGCAACAGTAAAGCAAAGAAAAAAGTAAAAAAGAAGTTGAGATAATGGAAAACTATGCTATACAGCATAATGTATAAGAAGTGTTCATTTTAGTTAGAAATATGGACAACCAACTGGTAAAACCAATAAATAAACAAAACAAATGCGGGCAACATTATTGCTAAAACAACGTGTTCTATGATCAAGGATGACCCCTCTTAGAGAGAAACATTTGACTGATGTCTGAATAATATAAAGTTGTGTTTTCCATGTATAATATAAAGTTTTCCATGTCGTATAAGACAGAATAATGGCCCCCACAAAGATATCCACATTTTCATCTGTGAATATTGTGACCTTACATACATAGCAAAAGGAAATTTGCAAATGTGATAAAGGTTAAGGACATTGAGATGAGAGGATTATCCTGGAAGATCTATGTGGACCAAGTTAATCACTTTAAAAGTAAAACAAGAAGGTAGAACGGCTGATCAGAAAAATATGAGGTGAGACAGAGTAAGGCCCATCATCGCTGGCTTTGAAGATGGAGGAAGAAGGCCAGGAGTCAAGAAGCGTGGTGGCCTCCAGCATCCAAGAATGGCCTGGGCTGACAGCCAGCAAGAGCGTGGGAATCTCTGTCACAGCAGCAAAGGACTGAATTTGCCAACAACCCAAATGAGCAGGAAGTGGATCATCCCCCAGAATCTTCAGAATGTAGCACTACTGACAATCTGATTTTCGTTTAGTGCTTGACTACTGACCTACAGAATTGTGAGATAGTAAACACGTGCTCTTCTAAGCCATAATTTCCATAGTAATCTGCTACAGCAGTCACAGAAAACTGATGTCCATGCAAAGACGAGAAGGTTCAACCTTCCAGAGTGTGGGAACAGAAATACATATGTCCTAGTGTGCCTGAGGTGGGTGGGTAGTGATAATCAGCATAGATTTTGCAGTATCTAGGGAGCTGCCCGGAATTCTCACAAGTATTTGAAGAAAGAAATTTGGTAAAGATATCTAATGCCTCGCAATCAAGGGGGGTACAGGTTTAGATGATTACGGATTGAAAAAAAAATTATCATGAAAACTTGTGAAATCTGGGTATTTGGTTTTATTTGTAACCCTTTATACCTGGAATCAGAATATAGCTCTCAATAGTTTTTCCATGGAGCAAGCGCCGAAGTTCTAGGAGAGATCTCAGCAATTAAAAGAACCAGCCCAAAGAGTCCATCTGTAAAAACCTTTGCTAAAAGGGAATGGAAGACGTCACCCCTCCAAGAGTACAGCACCACAGTAGGGCAGGCATCTGATAATAAATGAGGAAGGGAGAGGGGAGGGGTAACCCTTTGGGGGCAGAAGAGGGCTGTTGATGGTCCCGAAAGAACTTTGTTACTGCAAGAAAGAGAGAAGCCTTTCTCAGGGAAGAGGCCATTCGTTTTTCCATGGGTGACACTGATCCAGGCAATTTAACCACCTCTCAGAAGCAATCGCTCTGGTTTTCTACTTTACTGTTTCATTTCAAATCTTCTCTTTTTCTCTAAATTGTCTAACCAACTACAACCAGGTCTCAGGAAAAGAGAAGAATGAATGCTGACCTGTACCCTGGCTTCCACCCATATGCTGCACCTGAGCTCAACTCCTGAGCTGTTTTGACAAACTAACACACTTCATATCAGCCCACCGGGAACTGGCCCAAACGAAAAGCTATTTGCACGTGGGAGTCATCGCAACGGTCATTGTTAACGGATGGCAAAGGTAGATGAGACATGTGTAGGCGAATGGGAGGGAAATAAGGAGACAAGTGGAGGCACGTGTGAACACTTTGTAGTGGAGGGAACTGTGATGGGTGGATAAAAGTGCAGGCAGTAATGGCTGCTGTGTACACTTCCTGGGTAGAGACTGACAAGAATGCCTGGGACCACGCAAGGATCCTAGAGTCATGACACCTGATTGTGAATGCTGGCGGTGCCATGTGTTGGCTGTGTGCTCAACTAAAAGCAACCTACTACATCTTAGTTTTAGTCTTTGCACCTATTGGGACGTTTTGATGTTTGATGACTGCATGTAATTGTTCATGGAGTGTCAGGCACTTAAATGCATTCAGTAAATATTGGCAGATGCTGTTACTAATCCTGATATGTATTTTTAAAGGGTGACTGAATTCTGTTTTTTTCTTTTGAAGTTGAGGTTTCACTCTGTTGCCCAGGCTGGTGGCTCACCACAGTCTCAACTTCCTGAGCTCAAATGGTCCTTCCTCCTCATCCTCTTAAGGAGCTGTAACTACTGGCATATGCCACCATGTTTTGCTAATTTTTTTTTTTTTTTACTTTTTTGTAGAAAAGAGTTCTTGATATGTTGCCCAGACTGGTCTCAAACTCCTGGCTTTAAGTGATCCTCCTGCCTCAGTCTCCTAAAATGCTGGGATTACAAGTGTAAGGCACCATAGTTGGCCAAATTCTAAAGGACTTTTACATACTTTGCTACAACCAGGAGATGAGTAGGAACATTGAGCTATTTTCAGAGGAGACAAATCATAGAATCAACAAATGTGAGTGCTGCAGGGGTCTTTGGAGATCATGGAATTCATTGGTAGGTAACTAACGGAAGTCCAGAGTGTTTTGTGATTTGTTCAAGACTACAAAGCCAATGAGGGACAGGCAGGCACTTGAAGCCAGTCCTGTCCCACCCTGAGTCCATGACTGTTGTCAAACAATGGTTATTAGCTTGTGTACTTGATTTGAAATCATTACCTTTTACGATTTATAAGACTGAGACCATGGAAATCACATGCATGTTGTCGCCTCCCGCCATCCCACACTGCATCCCATGCCCTCCAAAATGTGGAGCGTAGACTCTGCCTATTTCCTATGTCTCTGTACTTTCCGTGTTTCCAAGTCCAAGGCTACTGCAGATCTCCTGAGTAACCAATCCCAAGGGAATCATTAGATTCTGATAGTTTCAATGTTTGTAGGGGGAAGAAACATTTCTATTGAGAAGATACCAAACAGTTGTAGCCAACCCACAGATAGTTTTTTTAATTCCCTACAGAATTTTGTAACACTCTAGAATATGATTGTTCATAGGCCTCACCATTCCCATTCTTCAGTTCATCTTTATTCATATATATCGGTGTCTGTTTGGCCACTATTAATTTTATTTAGAACTCCTGGTATATACATGTACAAGATTTCTCTAATAGAAAAAAGATGTACAGAAAGTTTTCTGCTTAGGCATTTCTATGACATTAATAAAAGCTCTAATATAATTCCCAAGAGACAAAATTTCTGAATTTATGTAAAAAAAGCTTTATGATGGTTAGTGAAATGTATCATCTTGACCAGCCTATGGCTCTAGCTATTCAGTTAAACACTAATCTAGGTGTTTCTGTGAAAGTATTTTGTTGATGCATATTGCACCTGCAATCAGCTGACTTTGAATACAGGAGATTATACCAATTATATGGGAGGGCCTCTTCCAATCAGTTGAAAGTCCTTACGAGCAAAACTGAGGCTTCCTCGAGGAAGAAGAAATTCTGCCTCAAGCTTGTAGCACCAGCTCCCACCTGAGAATTTCCAGCCTGTGGGTCCACCCTGTGGATTTTGGCCTTGCCAGCCTTCACAACTGAATAAACCAATCATGTGTCAAAAAACAAATACACACACACACACACACACACACACACACACACTGGAGACATTGCTGAATGTTTTAGATAAAGTAATGCTAGCTGCTGTAACAGATGAATTGTGAATCTCTGCTGTTTAGCCCAATCGAAGATTATTTTTTATTCACATAATGAAAATCTAATAGATGGGACTTGAAGAGAAGAAACTCAGCAGAGGCTTGGTAACTGCACTTTACCGTCAAGGTCACCTGGATGGACATCAGCACCCAGCCAGCAAACAGATGAAGAAATAGGATGGGGGATCCTCTGGAAGGTTTTGTAGGATGGGATCGCTTCTGTCCACAGTCCCTTGTTCAGTACTCAGTCACATGGCCAAGCCTAACTTCGAAAAATCATGGGCTAGCTGTTTCCCAGGATAACCTGAAAATGTGTTTGAAAAGCAGTCATTCTCTGGCTCAATTTGTAATCCCAGTACTTTGGAAGGCCGAGGCAAGTGGATTGCCTGAGCTCAAGGGTTCGAGACCAGCCCAGGAAACTTGGCAAGACCTTGTCTCTACAATAAAATTTAAAAATAGCCAGGTGTGGTAGCACACATCTGTAGTTCTGGCTACTTGGAAGGTTGAGGTGGAAGGATCGCCGGAGCCCAGCAGGTAGACACTGGGGTGGCCATGAACGTGTGTGCCACAGCACTCCAGCCTGGGCGACAGAGTGAGACTCCAACTCAAAAAAAAAAAAAAGATTGCCATAAACTAGGTTTAAAACAGCCATTCTTTGCCTTGCCAAATCGATGTTAAAAAGAACCTTCTTTAAAAAGTCATGTTTCTTTGTTAGGGCCCCCCTGTTTCTTAAAAGTTTTGTGACCAACTTCTTAGGTGTTGTGATCTTAATACTAGCATGAAAATAGAAAACAGAAAAAAAATAGAATGAGATGGCAAAGAAAGCAAAGTCTGGGGCAGGAGACAATTTAAAACAGCAATTAGAGTCTAATTAAATCCAAAGTTTGGTATCATTATCAGAAGTGAGGACACAGCTAATTATACTGAAAGCAAGTTTCAGTTCAGGTTATGGTCATTCAATAAGGGAATCTTTTCTTCCCGGCAGAAAACACTAATTTTGAAAACCACTTAAAAGATTCTCAATAATGGATGGTATGTATGCATATGCATTTTAATCCCTTTATCCATATTGTCCATGTGGTATTTATTCTTTGTACTTAAATCAACAGTAATTTGTTTGTGATAGCAAACGAAATTTTTGCTTCATTGATTTTCCATAGCACTGAAATGTCACATTAGCTCAAGGTGAAAAGCTAATAGGATGTGAATAATGATAATAATAATCAGAATGATAATAGAAAGAATCATACACCTGAATGTACATTAAAATCCTGAATTGCATCTCAAGGAACTGGTGACATTTCAAACCCCAGGAGAAGAAAGAGGAAATGGTGTGTTAACACTGCTCTTTCTAGAATCCCACTTCAGTCTCAGTTGCACATTTTGATGTGGGTGGCAATTCATAGAATGAATGAATAAAGACCAAGGACATGGGTCTCATCTGCTGTGTGCTCCCCCCTCGTTTTACTCGGACGCAGCTCATTAATGCTCAGGCATCCACATTCCTGATTGGGACACACACCTACACATATAAAAGCAAAGAAGTCTCGGAATCGGCGTGTAGAATTTGTGACATGCACAGGGTCATTGAGTCGATGCACTCAAGTTAGATATAGTCTGGAATCCCAAGGAGACCAGTACTCAGATACCTCTGAGCATTCAGAGTCTCTGAAAAGTTTTCCCAAGGACATTGGCTTATGCTACTGATACTAAAAATGTCCTTTAAAAAAGAAAGGATCTCAGATCTCCTGTGCTCACAATAAGCAACTAGTATTTAACTGCACTCTAAGGGCATTCTAATATCCTGCTAGTAATTTCAGATTCATAATGATAGGAAAATGAATACATTATTTCCAAAATTTTCTTCTGAACCCAACCCCCCACAGATTCTAGTTCCACTGTGTTACCCTCCCATGCTATCTCATAAAAATTTTATAGCACTTTGCCACTCATGATTATTTGACAAATTCTTTATAATTGTTTGCTGTCTTCCCCTCTAGACTCTACAGCAGTAAGTTTCCTCTTGGTCTTCATCTCTGTGTCCTCAGGACATGAAGAGCGCTAAAACAGAGTGACACTCAACCTATGCATGTTCCAGGACTTACCTAAGAATTCATTTCTCCTCATGTAAGGGCTCACGATGGCTCGGCTTTCCAAATCAAGCTTGACTTTGAGATTTTACCCTGGAGACTCTGCAGCTACCTACCCCCAATCCTTCTTTCACCAGCTTCCATCCCACTGAACTTCATAACTCTTGACTATGATTTTCATTTATTCAAGCCAGCTCAGTCTTCTCAAACTCTTCACCCGTATTTGCAAGTCTTACCTGTAAGTCCTCACTCGTGCTGTTAGGCTTACTAGGGACCTGTGGGAATACATCAATGTTTCCAACTGCTTTTGTGGATTATAATTCTGGGATTCACATGGAAACTGGGGTCAGATGTTTCCAAAATAGTTTTTAAGAGAAAAGAAATATAATTTCTCCAAGATAAGGTATAAAATCAACCCAGGATGCATCAGAGCAATGATATACAATAACCTTAAATGGAAACACATGCTTCCAGACCAAGTCAGGGCTTGATGCTAAATCGTACTAAGAGGTTTGACTTTGCTTTAGTTATCAAGTTTGACCTTACATTAGTTGCCAGGTTTGCCATGTTTTAAAAATGCCCACAAAACTCTGTTCAAAAGGAAGTGTTTTGAACCAATTAACTAATATCCTGGTCCTCGTAGAAACGATATCACAGAAAACAATTATAACAATACGTTGTCTGACCTTATAACTAATTTTTATGACAAATCCATACTCACCAGGCTAAACTCTGACTATTATTTTCTAAAAGAGACAAAACCAAGTCTTCTTTATCAAAAAATTAACCAGTTTTTTTTTTTCATTTTTATATACACACTTCAGTGTCTTGTGAGCTTATTCGGCATCAATCAGTCTCCCTAAATCAACCCAGCCTAATTGCACTGACAAGTTTAAGATTCTGAATCTGCAAAGCTGAAGATTTCTCAGCAAGATGCTCTACTTCTACAAGAATATCAAGCTATTAGATTTCTTGAAGGCCAGTCAAGCAGCTTTTCCTGGAAATACCCCATCTCAATCTCTGCGTTTTCCTTTTGTCAGAATTGTATAGATGTACCACCCTCATGGAGTCTTTTTGTGACTGACACTAACCATATGGCATACCCCCTCATCTTGTGGATCAGTGTTTTAGGCTAGAGCACTGTTTGCATATACCAGCAAAAAATGTACATGATGGTGAGCTGTTGCCATGTAAGATGACAATTTTACAACTTTTTTTTTTTTTTTTTGAGTTGGAGTTTCACTCGGTCGCCCAGACTGGAGTGCAGTGGCCGCTTCCGACCACCGCAGCCTCGACCTGCTGGGCTCCGGCGATCCTTCCGCCTCAGCTTTCCAAGTAGCCGGAATTACAGGCATACGCTACCATGCCCAGCTGATTTTTTGATTTATTGTAGAGATGAGGTCTCGCTGCCCAGGCGGGTCTCGAACCCACGGGCTCAGGCAATCCACTCACCTCAGCCTCCCAAAGGCGCGGGATTACAGGCTGAGCCACCGAGCCCGGCTCAATTTTACAACTTTGTATAGCCAACATGTTATAGTTATTAACTGTAAATATATCCTGACTATTGTCATGCACTATAACCATAATGATTTGTAATCTCTCCAGATGTTAGCAAAATGGAATGTTCCCTCTCTGTAAGGATTTCACAGGTCAGAGGTGATTATGAAATCCTAAGATTACTTCTATTACATAATGTGCCCTTTGAGAGTTCAGGGAGACGCAGACCATAGCATAGCTCTGCAATGACAGTGGACTCCAATGATATATTTGGTAATGGCACTGAATGGAAAAGCAGAGCAAACAGCCAAGTTAATTTCTAATATCAGAAAGTAATTACACATGCTAATTCCAAATAATGTATGCAAATATTCCAATGTATGTGAGTATGGTGATTATCTGTCACATAGTAAAAATTGCTTCATTTCTGCAGAGTTTTCTTCTATCCAGGGAATTTACATCAGATGCATGGGGCTCATGCCTACCACTTGACTACAAAAACTAAAATACTATCTTATGTTGGTTTTTAAAGTCCTAGCCAACTAAGATTTTTTAAAAATGGGTCTTTTGAGTACCGTGTTTTCCAGTGCAACAGATATGCAGGTGGGATTTGTATGTTATCAATTATCTGGTCAAAGTTTGGAAACTCTTTATTGAATAGTTCTGATCAAGCAGTAAAAAGTAACACTTCAGGTAAAAAGGGAGTTGCATTCTGTATTTTATCTTTGGGGGAATCTTTCTTCCTTTTATTCTATATCTTCCAACTAGCTGTGAACCTTGAATCCTCCTGCTTGATTTCTCTTAAAACAAACTATTGAGAGGAATCAGATTGAATTGTGAACATAATGAGTGTTTTAAACAACAAAGACCTATATAACTGTATTCTTATTGATTTTTACTCTTTAAATATAAGCATAGAACCAAGAACCTGAAAACTGATTTTAAAAGATCTTACTGAATTGAGAGTTAAACTAATTTTGTTTTTAATATTTTCCTTCTTTATTACTAAATAGAGGTGAAAACGTTGTAATAATGAAATGAAAGAAAAAGTTCAGAAACAAGTAACCACTATAATCTAAAGAAAATGAACTGAGAGTATGAGTTAGAGCTGCTAATGTTCCAGTTCTCATGTGTGTCTCTTTGGTTCCACTTCTCTCCAATTGCAAGTAAATTATTCTTACTTTGATAAAGTTACTATGCAAGAAACTTAGGTTAGCTACTTAAGCTCTAGAGTATTGACAGAGGATGAAAGACCAAAGAAAATCTCATTTTTCAAGGAGAGATTGAATGATGCAGATAATAGAAGACAAATTAGCCATCAGTAACACCATCCATTTACAAGTCTTTAGAGTTCATATGTGGCGTCTCATATAATCTTCAAAATCACCTGTGAGGTGGATAGAATTATCTTTTTTATGGAAAAAGAAATTGAAGCACAGAATTCTTATTCCAGTGCCCCTGAATGGATAGAAATCAGAATCTTTCAACTGTGCCATTATTAAAGATAAAATTAATCCAGGGGTAAAAGACAAATAATTCACTGAGTCCAGAAGGATTTAGCACCAAGACTTAGTCATCTTTTCCAAAGTTAAAAGAATTTGGTAGTGAGAGAGAGAGAGAGAGAGAGAATTTAAACAGGTGAGCATGAAGAAACAAACTTTTATTTTAGAAGCAATCAGATGACTTGTGTGTGTGCGTGTGTGTGTGGATTTAAACAGGTGAGCGTGAGAAGAAACAAATTTTTGTTTTAGAAGCAGTCAGATTATCACCTACTTGGATAGTTTGCAAATGCCTCTGCTTGGAAACAGGAGGATAGACCACAAACGTTACCAGTTTAAGTTAGTAGTCAAAAATATGTCGTGAAGCCAGACTTTCTGAGTTTGAATCTTAGCTCTGCCATTCACAGCTGTGTGACAAACAAGTTGTTTAATTCCTCTGTGCCTTGGTTTTCTTTCCTGTAGTCAGAATAATAATCATAGGGTCATTGTGAGTATTTAAAAAATACAGCAGATGTACAGTTTTTAAATGGTGCCTAACACATATTAAGTGCTCAAAAAATAAGCAAGTGCAGTTATGAAGGAGAGGTTTAAGGACTCCTTAATGATACTCAGTACAAGTAGCAAAGCTGGTTTCAGCAAGTATCAGCACTACAGGCAGTCAGATAATACAGCACTTGTTTTTGTTGCACTGATTTCAGTGGAAAGATATCAAATAGCTTATTATTTTTATTACTTTTTGGTTTTTAAAACTGTTGTAGAGAGTTATTTCTTATCCACCAAACGTTATTTTACCCACCCTTAGTGAACTTTATTTTTACTCCGCTTACTTTGGCTCTTTGAGTCTTTCTCATCAAATGACAAAGTGGCTAAAAATAGATAAGTTAAAACAGGCACACAAAAAAAACCTTTCCTGTAAAAATCTATAAAGAGCATCTTTTAACTAGAGGTTTGCTTGACAGTGACTGTATAATTTATTCTCATTATCATTGTCATTATTATTTTATAGCAATATAATTATTTTACAACTTACAATGCTAACTACATACATTTTTTTCATCTGCTCACAAACCTGTGAGGGTAGATAGGACAGGTTTTAATCACTTTTACAATTCAAGGGAAATAAATCTCTGGTGGCAGAACGATGGGCTTAGCGACAAGCAATGAGCAGTTGACTCTGGGATGCAATGTGCATGAACAAGTTCCTTTAGTTATTTATTACTAATTGGTTTCTACTTTTTCACTTTCTGCAAACTACCTGGGCAAAGAGTGAGAAAGAAGAGCAACTGATTGCATATCAGTCTCTTCTGATAAATAGCAATACCAAAATGTTCCCTTCTTACCCAAAGTGCTCTCATTTTGAGTATTCAGGGAGATTAAGTCCTATTTCTACCTTTTACACTTCGTGTTGTCTACTACTAGAACTTCTCGGAAGACTTGCCAGCAGAAGTGTGTGTGTGTGTGTGTGTGTGTGTGTGTGTGTGTGTGCGCGTGTGTGTGTGTGTGTATGTGTGTTCATAAGGGATGGTGCAAGTGGAGAAAATGACCTTTAACGCTATCTCTGCAGGGGATAATGTCTGCTCTTGAGAGTAACTACCCAGACTAGTTGACAAGCTTGTTATCTACTTCTCTCTTCCTCTTTCTGCCCCCTCTTTCAATTCCTCATCTAACCTTAACTGGCTTCTGACTCCCTCTAAGCTACTGGCATTAAAATACTAGAATCTTGTGGGACAAATATTTGGATTACTGAGGGGTTCATGGAAGCTTCTTCTTTGTGAAAGGTGACTCTGAAAAAATAATTTATCATTCTTTTCATCCCGTAGGGAATAATCCACCCCATTTTCTGTCTAACCTCTCTCACTCTGGTGTAGCTGCTCATTTAGGAAACTCACAAGATGCCTTAATCCCTGTCTTCCACAGTGTCCTTCCTACCCAGGGATAACACCTATGTTCTTGCCAACAAGTGAGAGTGCAGGCTGCCCCTTCTCTCTTATCTCTTCTCTTCTCTTCTCTTCTCTTCTCTTCTCTTCTCTTCTCTTCTCTTCTCTTCTCTTCTCTTCTCTTCTCTTCTCTTCTCTTCTCTCTCTCTCTCTTCCTCCTCTCCACTCACTGGTGATACAAGGAACGTCTACCAATTCAGCGGCCCGGAAACTTTTGAACAAGGCATAAATCCCCTCCAGAGCGGAGTCACAGTCAGATTTAACACTTATACTCTTTTACCTACTATATGTCATCCACACAAAGTGATAAGTGCTTCAAAAATGTCGCTTTCTAATTTTTAAAAAACTTATTTATTTGACTTGCTGTTTTTGCTTTCATTTTTTGTCAGTATTATGAACTGAATATGTCCTCCCAAAATTTATGTTGAAATCCTAACCGCCAATGTGATGATATGAGGCATTAGGTCATGAGAGCATGAGAGTGGAGTTCTCTTAAATGAGATTAATGCGCTTAAAAAAGAAACAATAGAGTCAGTTCTCTCTCTCTCTCTCTCTCTCTCTCTCTCTCTCTCTCTCTCTCTCTCTCCTCACTCTCTCTTCTCTCTCTCTCTCTTCCTGTCCTTCCCGCCCTTCCAGCATTTTACTGTGTGCACATACCACATTTTCTTTACCCATTCGTACGCCATTCATATGGACACATAGATTGATTTCATATCCTGGTTATTGTAAATATTGTTGCAAAGAGCATTCAAGTACAAATATCTCTTTGACATACTGACCTCACATCAGTTAGATATATACCCAGAGTGAAATTGCTGGACCATATGACAATTATATTTTTTGAATAACCTCCATGCTGTGTTACATAATGGCTGTGTTAATTTACACTCCCAACAATAGTGTAGCAGGGTTTCCTTTGGTTCACGTGCTCACCAACACTCATAGTTTGTCTTTTTTATAATAGCCATTTAACAGGTATGAGATAGTATCTCATTGTGATTTTGTGTTGCATTTCCCTGGTGATCAGTGATGTTGAGTTTTCTAAATTTTTAAAAAATTTTATTTCATTATAGGAATATGGAGTACCAGTGAGGCAGCATGTAGGTAAAGTATGGGCTTCTAACTGGCCCTCACTCCCCCTGGTAATGAACCAAGTGCCCTTTGTGTGGTTATGTGCCCTCTGCCCTCCTCCCTCCCTTCCTCCCCTAGCCGATCCCTCCTTTTTGCTAATGTGATGAATGTCCAGGGCCCACATATGAGTGAGAACATGCGGTATTCAGTTATTTGTTTCTGTGATAGATCACTTAGTATTATAGTCTCCAACTCCATCCAATTTGCAGCAAAGTCCATGATTTTGTTTTTCTTTATGACGATGGAACACTCCATCGTGTATATGTACCACATATTTGTGTCTAGTCCACTTTCAATGGGCAGCAGGGTTGGTTCCACGTTTTTGCTATTGTGAATAGTGTGGCAATAAACAAGAGTGAGTAAGTGTCTTTTTTTGTAGAACAATTTATGTTCCTCCAGGTATATTCCCAGGAGAGAGATTGCAGGATCATATGAAAGGTCAATCTTTAGTTTAGTTTTTTTTTATTTTTTAAGAAATCACCATGCGGCTTTCCATAGTGATTGAACTAACTTGCACTCCCACCAACAGTATAGAAGCATTCCCTTTTCTCCACACCCACACCATTATCTGTTGTTTTATGATTTATTAGTGATGACCATCCTTACCAGAGTTAGATGATGTTTCATTGTAGTTTTGATTTGCATTTCTCTGATGATGAGTGAGGTTGAGCATTTTTTCATGTGTCTGTTGGCTTCTTGTATGTCTTCTTTTGAAAAGTGCCTGTTCATGTCTTTTGCCCACTTTTCAATGGGATTGTTGGTTTATTTCATTTAATGTTGTGTTCCTTGTAGATCCTGGGCGTTAGACCTTTGTCAGATACAAAATTTACAAATAATTCTTTCCCATTCTCTTTACTCTCTTGATGGTTTCTTCTGCTATGCAAAAGCTTTTCAGTTTGACGAGGTCCCTGTTGTCTATCTTAGCTTTTATGGCATTTGCTTTTGGGGACGTGTTCAAGAATTTGTTGCCTACTCCAATGTGCATAAGGGTATTTCCTACATTTTCTTCTAGGATTCATATAGATTGAGGTTTTATGTTTAAGTCTTTGATTCATTTAGACCTGATAGGTAGGGGTTCAGTTTCATTCTTCTGCATGTGGTCAGTCAGTTTTCCCAGCACCGTTTTCTAAATATGGTCTCCTTTCCCCAGTGGTTGTTATTGTTGATTTTGTCAAAGATGAGTCAGACCAGAGAAGGCAATCAGAGGTATCCAAATAGAAGAAGAGGAAGTTTTCTTTGTTGATGAAATGATTTTATATCTTGAAAACCTTAGGGATTCTGACAAAAGCCTCCTCCCACAGATAATCAACTTCAGTAAAGTCTTGGGGTACAAAATTGATGTGCAAAAGACACTTGCATTTCTATACACCAAAAACAAGCAGGAAGAGAATCTCAGTTGAGAGACTGAATTTTTGCCTCCAGAATCTCTGTCCTGTTCCATTGGTTTATGTGCCTATTCTTGTACCAGCATGAGGCTGTTTTGGTTGCTGTAGCCTGATGGTTATGTTTAAAGTCTAAAAGAGTGATGTCTCTGGTTTTGTTCCTTTTGCTGAGGATTGTTTTGGTTATTCATGCTTTTTTTTGTTTTGAGATGAATTTCTGTATTGTCATTTCTAGGTCTGAGAAAATGGTGTTGGTGATGTGATGGGTATTGCGTTGAATCTGTAGATTTCCTTGGGTAGGATGGACATCTTGACAATATTGATTCTTCAAATCATGAGCACAGAATGTTTTTCTATTTATGCCATCCTTGATTTCTTTGAATGATGTTTTGTAGTTCATTGTAAAGATCTCTCACTCCACTGCTTAAGTAAATGCCAAGGTATTTCTATTTTTGTTTGTATAACTATTGTGAATGGGATTATGCTTTTTATTTGATTCTCTGCCTGCTTGTTTTTGGTATAGAAATGCAAGTGTCTTTTGTATATCCATTTTGTACCCCAAGACTTTACTGAAGTTGATTATCAGTGGGAGGAGGCTTTTGTCAAAATCCCTAAGGTTTTCAAGATATAAAATCATTTCATCCACAAAGAAATCTTCCTCTTCTTTTATTTGGATACCTCTGATTGCCTTCTCTTGTCTGATTGCTCTGGCTAGGACTTCCAGAACTATGTTGAACAGGAAAGGTGAGAGTGGGCATCCTTGTCTTGTTCCCATTCATAGGGGAAATGCTTCCAGTATCTGCCCATTGAGCAAGATATTAGCTATGGGTTTATCATAGACAGGCTCTTATTGTTTGGAGGAATGTTCCTTCTATGCCTAAATACCCATGGATTTTTATTAAGAAGGGCTATTGAATTTGTTGAATGCTTTTTCTGGCATCTGGAATCATGTGGTTCTTGGTTTTGTATCTGTTGTGCTGAATGATGTTTATGGTCTTGTGAATGTTGAACTGGCCCTGTATCCCAGAAATGAAGCTTATCTTGTCATGGTGAATTTTCTTTGAGATATGTTGCTGAATCTGATTTGCTAGTCTCTAGTTTAGAATTTCTGCATCTATGCTATCAAAGAGATTGGTCTGTAATTCTCTTTCCTTGTTGGGTCTTTTCCAGGTTTAGGTATTAGTGTGATGTTGGCTTCATAAAATGAGTTGGGAAGAATTCTGTCTTTCTCAATTGCCTGGAATACTTTCAGTAAGATTGGTATCAGCTCCTCCTTGCATATCTTGTAGAATTCAACTAGAAAGTCATCTGATCCAAGACTTTTTTTTTGGTGGGGGGATTTCTTATGACTGAGTTGATTTCCTGGATTGTTATTCATTGATTTAGAGTTTCTATTTCTTCTTGTTTCAGCATTGGGAAGTTTGATATCAGAAAGTGCTACATTTCCTTTAGGTTTTCTAGTTTATTTACATACAAGTTTTTATAGTAATCTCTGATAATCTCTTGATGAAGCTTAGCTTGACAGGGTAGGAAATTATTGGTGGAATTGTTTATCTTTAAGAATGTTAAAAAATGGACTTCAGTGATTTCTGACTTGCGGCACTTCTGCAGATAAGTCCGGAGCAATTCTGATGAGTTTTCCTCAAAAGGTAGTCTGACTTTTCTCTCTTGCTACATTTAGGATTTTTTCTTTCATGCTTATTTTGTGGAGGTAGATTACTATGTGTCTTGGGGATAGTTTTCTCATATGATACCTTGTGGGCATTCTCTGAATCTCTTGTGCTCTTAAAAGTTTTTGTTCTGTTTTTACAGACTGGGTCGACTCCATATTTTGGTCTTCAATCTCTGAGATTATTTTCTCTTTCTGGTTGACTCTTCCACCTATGCTTATTAGTGTGTTCTTAATTTCCATGATAAAGTTTTTTATTTCCATTACCTCAGAGTAGACTTTTTTGAAATAGGTCACCTTCATTTTTACATCTTGTATGATTTCAATGAGTTTTATTTCTAATTTCTCTTGGTTCCTGTGCATTTTTGTCATCCAATCTCTGATTTCTGTAGCTGTCATCTGGGGCTGGTCATTCTAGGGGGTTTCCCTTATTTGTGCTCTAACAGCTGCTCTTTCAGGCACTCCCTCTGTAGGATTCTGAGGGTTGCCTGTGGATTCTTTTTTGTTGTTTTGTTTGTTTGTTTTTATTTTTCACACTTGTAACATGCCTTTCTTTGCTCTCTATATTTTCTCTTTTGAATTAAAGTTCTTAAGCTATTCAATTATCCTCTCTTCTAGAGTCCTTTACGTGGTTCATTATATATCACTTAGTAAGAGAGTGAGGGGTTTTACATCTGCTCCTTGCTCCACTCAATGAGGATTCTGTCGTTGCAGAGCTTCTCACCTGCTGATAAACTTGTTAAACCAACTTTCAGACCTCACTGCTAGTGCTCTGTGGGTAGGAAGCAGGGGAATGGGCCTCCTATCTGCTGACTCTGACCTACAGCCCAGGTCCTTTCCCACTGAGAGAGTCCTCAGGTGTCTGTCATGTCACTCCCTCCCTGTTTAGGGCTGCACTCTGCTCTTTAGATAGAGTAGGTTTTCTGCCACTGAAGAGATAGTGGTCACCACCCTGCTAAGACACATGACTTGTGGGGGGTTCTTCCATGTCTGGCTGAAGGGATGGCCACCAGACACTGGTGGTTCATGTCTGGCAGTGCATTCTGCAAATGGGCCCTCCCTGCTCATGAGTCACCATTCTGGCAGAAAGCTGTACTCATGGCAGTTGCCCCAGTGCAGGTCTTTCTCCTGTTCCACTTGGGCTGTGGTTGTACAAAGTCCTGCACCCTGTCCAGGACACTCCTCCCACATGGAACTGATGACTTGTGTCCATCTAGGAGAGGGTGAACCATCTTAAAGTGTCCTTGCTTACTCATCCACTTTCATTCACTGGGTGGGGCTTCAGCTTTTGTGCTCACCTAAGTGTACTTGGGGAATGGCTGCCCAGATTCTGTTGCTTTCTGATCTCTACATGTTCCATCTGCCATTGCTTTCTGGTTTCTGTGTGTTCAAAGAGAAATTTGCCGAGTGCAGGGTGTATCACCCTTCCAAAAATGTTCAAGGTGTTTCCATTTATTGGCAACTGGATCCCTATTCTCTGCCTTGCTCAGCAAAAGCAGTGCTGGTCTGCTGCTCCATGGTTGCCATCTTGGATCTCCTCCCAAAAGATTTTTTTGCTGCTAATTCTTACTCATTTTTAGTCGGCTTAGAATGTTTTTGTTTGTTTGCTTGTTTTAGTTGGAGTCTCACTCTGTCGCCTGGACTGGAGTGCAGTGGCCGCTCCTGGTCACCGTAGCCTCAACCTGCTGGGCCCTGGAGATTTTTATTCCTCATGCTTTAGTCTAAGTAGGTTGCATCTGTCTAGGAATTTATCTATTTCTTCTAGGTTATCCAATCCATGGCATGTAATTGTTCACAGTAGTCACTTATGGTCTTTGGTATTTCTGTGGTGTCAGTTTTAATATCTCCTCTATCACTTTTGATTTTATTTGAGTCTTCTCTCTCTCTCTTTTATTACTCTTTTCAAAAAGACACTAAGTTTTGTTGATCTTTTCTATTGTATTTTAGTTTCCATTTCATTTTTTTCCACTCTGATTTTTACTTTCTTCCACTAAGTCTGTAGTTAGTTTGTTCTGTATTTGTTCCTTAAGGTGTAATGCTAGCTTTTTTTTTGGAATACTTCTCCATATTTGATGTAGGCATTTGATTATCTAAACTTTTCTCTTAGAACTGCTTTTGCTATACCCCATAAGTTTTGGTATTTTGCATTTCCATTTTCATGTGTACCAAATTGCTTTCTAATTTCCCTTTTAATTTCATGTTTGATTAATTTATTGTTTAAGACAATCTTGCTTAATTTCCACATATTTGTGAATTTTTGAATTTCTGCTATTATTAATTTCTAGCTCATAACAGAAAAGGAACTGGATATGATTTGTCTTCTTAAAGTTGTCCGTACATGTTTTGAGGCCTAACATATGAACTATACACTATTACAGTATTATTTACTTTTCAAAATATGACTCTTGCTTTACCATAGAGTTTTATAATTTTGTATCCTTTCATGTTACTAATTATCATTCTTTCAAGTTGAAAAACTCCCTTTAACATTTCTTCAAAGATAAGACTGGTGGTGATAAAGTCTTTCAACACAGGAAAGACTTTATTTTTCCTTCATTTCTGGAGGACAACTATGCTGGTTACAATATTTTTGGTGTGCAGTTTTGCCCTTCAGCACTTTGAATATATCAACCCACTCTCTTCTGAGTTGTAAGGTGTCTGCTAAAAATTCACTACCAGCTTTATTGAAACTTCCTTAAGTGTGATTTGCCTCTTTTGACTTGCTGCTTTCAGTATCCTTTCTTGTCTTTGATTTTTGATAGTTTGATCTTAATATGTTTGTAGTCTTCATGAATTAAATCTTAGTGAAAACATCTGACCTTCTTGCAGTTAGATATTTACATCTTTCTTGAGATTTAAAAAGTTTTCTGCTGTTATTTCTTTAAATGAGTTTTCTAACCCCTTTGTTTCTCTCATCTCCTCTTGAACCTCTATGATGTAAAAGTTGGCTCTTTTAATGCTGCCCCATAAACCTGAAAGTTTTTTTTCCTTTTTCTTTCTCCTTTGACAATAAGTTTCCAGAAACCTGCCTTTGAGTTCACAGATTCTTTCTTCTGTTTGATCGATTCTGCTGCTGACACTTTCTACTGAATTTTAAATTTTATACATTGCATCTTTCAGCTTCAGAATTTTTTAAATAATTTCTGCATCTTTATTAAATTTTTGATTATTGTTTTCTTGATTTTGATAAATTATTTCTCTGTATTTTCTTAGTTTTCTGAACTTTTAAAAAATAATTATTTGAATTATTTGTCAAGCAATTTATATGTCTCCATGTCTTTGGGTTCAGCCACTGGGAATCCACTGTGTTCTTTTGGTGGTGGTACATTGCCTTGGATTTTTTAAGTTTCTTATCTTATGTTGATGTGTATATGTGTTTTTTTGTTGAACAGTCACCTCTTCTAGACTTCACAGGCTAGTTTTTCTGTGGAATTACTTTATCCTATTGGTGGAGGAATAGCAAGAGGGCATTTGCTGGGTGCTGTGCAGTGGTCCTAGTACCAGCAAAGGTACAGTTGTGTTGTCTCTGTGCAGCCGTCAGCTGAGGTCAGTGTTGACAAAGATTTCAGGGACCCTCAGTCACCAATTCTGTGAATTTCCACAGTGGGGATGAATGTTGTTGAAATCTTAAGTGGCAATGCTACTAAACTTTTTCAAGGTTTTTTCCCTTCCTCTGAGGAAGCTGTGGCTGAGGGGATTTCTCTTGGCACTGAATCTGGCTTGTAGGCCCACTTGAAGCAGAGTAACACCAGTGTCTAATGAGTAATTTCTAAGGAGATACAACAG
Source organism: Carlito syrichta (assembly GCF_000164805.1). Taxonomy (NCBI): domain Eukaryota; kingdom Metazoa; phylum Chordata; class Mammalia; order Primates; family Tarsiidae; genus Carlito; species Carlito syrichta. The sequence goes on along the minus strand of NW_007252273.1, from coordinate 349,887 downwards.
AGTCAGGGTCTGAAGCATTGGCATGCATGACAGGATCACAGTGCTGGGGTCTGGAGTAGTGACACACTGATGCCTTGAGAGAAGGCACCCTTGTTGTTGTACTGAAAACAGTATGTGAGGCATGAATGTTTATGAAGCAGCCACAAAGTCATGAATGGGAGCATGTACATAGTTACAGTGTCTCCAGAGCAAGGCAGGAGCAAGCTCTCTGAGGTGGTTGAGCCAGGTCCTGGAGCACAGTCATGGCAGTGAGCACTTTGCTCTAGGATTTGAAGTGAGCTTGAAGTGAGTTGGTTATGATGGTGACTCTGGCATCTGAAATGTTGATGGGTCCAGTGCAGCTATAGAGCCTGGGTTGGAAGTATGGTCATTCACAGGGTGGTCAGAGCTCCAGCATCAGGGCACAAACAAGGTAGGTGTGGTAATAGTTATTGATCACATCAGTTTCAAAAGATGCTGGTATGCTCGGTGGGGCAGACCACTGGGGACCACTGTGGTATCTGCAATGTGGCTGATACTGATAGTCTCACATGCCCTGCCTTGTTCTTAGTCTCAGTGGCTGATACTGATAGTCTCACATGCCCGTCTCCTGGCATCTCACATATACTGATCTCACCAGCAATTTTACTTCTGTATGAATATTCTCTGTCATGGTTTTTGGTTTTGGATTTTCCTTTTTGCTCCACTATGTTGCTGCAGACTTCTTAATGAGCCCTGGAGCCTCTCTGGGCTATTTTGGTTCAGCTCTTTTGGATAGCTATTTAGTGTGTGTGCATGTGTGTGTGTAAAGGCTAGTATCCTCTACTCTGCCCTCTTGGTGATGTCCTTAGCGGAACTAATGCCAAATCTATTTTGGTGTGGCTATGTTAAAGAGACATGGGGGCCAACTTAAAGAGTCTCCAATGGCCAAAGCTAGAAAAGTCTGAAAAACAAAATTCAAAAAGAAGCAACGGATTATAACCTTAATGAATTATATATTATAACCATTAATGGATGATAACTATATAAAATACATATCCATGAATGTATACTGATATAAAAATGTTGCATAACTAAATCAAAGGAAGAGGCAAATTTCCTGTGCAGAAATAATAACAAGTAATCTGTGTCCTTACTCTACCCTCAAGGAGTAGGATTAAACCCTGAATTCCTCAAGTATGGAAAGCACAGAATGACTTCCATCTAAAGATACAGTGTAGAGGAGGAAAAAAAGTGTAAGCTCACAGTGGAGAAATCTGACAAACATTTCCTCTAGGCTCAAGGTAAAATTCAACAGTTCAAATTCAAATAAAATGTGTCTAATTAAATATGATTCTACAAAATACCTGAACAGTACTTCTCAAAATCGTCATCATTAAAAGTAAGAAAAATCTGAGCAACTATCACAGCCCAGGGAAGCCTAAAAGTGTATCAAAATTGGCTCATTAATTCTAGTAAATATACTATACTAATGCACTATCTTAATAATAAGGGAAACTGGATGTGTGGTATATGAGATCTCTACACAATCTTTTCATTTTCCTGAAATCTAAAATATCTTAAAAATAAAAGTTCAATTTAACTTTTAAAATGTAATGAAGATAATGAAACAAAACATACAAGTAACCAAAAAACTAAAAAGAAGGAAAGATGTAAAACATATCAGAGAGAAAGTAGTTGGAAGCAAAAACAAGCAAAAGGAGCCTTACCTACATGTAACTGATGAGGACAGAAATCAAAACAATGAAACAAACTATTATTTAAACATATAACCCAAGGAAACTTTTTTTTAAATAAAAGAAGACTTGAATCTACACATTGAAAGAGACTTACCACGTGCTTTGTAAAACTGACCCAGAGTGATCAATTTTGGGACATAACCTAGTAAAACCGTTAAAATTTAAAGTTAGAAAAATATTCCTTATAGCTGCAAAAAAATAAATAACAAGGCAACAGAATTATATAAATAGCAGACTTTTAAAATATATATGTGTATAAAGTAAGATGATGCAGTTTTTTAAAAGTATGATGTAAGGATATTAGATCAATCTAATCTGTCCTTCAAGAATCAAAGCTATAGAAAACAAGTTTAGAAGATGAAATCAAAGCTAAAGAGAGAATCTAATTCCATATCTAAGATCACTTCTCAGAAGGGTGACCTAAATTTATGGTAATCCTGGCTAGTCAATAAATATTTTCATCCCAAAAGCAGTACTGGACTTACTAAAATTTTCTGAAACTCAAGTGTAATCAAGCTGCAATTAACTTAGAAGTCAGGCTTGTCAATGGAGGCAGAAACTTGCCCTTTGATATGAGGAGAGAATTACAAAAAATACCATATTAAAGCTAATTACAGCTAACTTGAGTCTAAGTGTCTCTGCTTGGGAAAAAGTATTGTAGATTGGTTAAGAGGATGAACTTTGGGGTAAAAACAGCAGCAGCAAAAACAAATACTCCTCAGTTTTAGTGTTTGTTCTGTTGCTTTAAAACGTATGACTTCAAGAAAGTTACTTGATAACTCGGTACCACACTTTCCTCACCAGAATAATGGAGATGCTTAAGGCTGCCTGACAGTTTGGTTACAAAATTAAATCTGGCTATCAGTGCTGTTAGGCTCGCTCTGTATTCTTTCAGCAAGTCCCCACTCTTTTTTTTAACACATCTTAATGAGATTTATCTTGTATTTTTTTCTGTCCTTGCTTTGTAATTCACTATTTCTCCACTTATTATTGAAAAATGGTGTTTAGAAACCAATAACTGGGAGCTATATTTATTCTTTGGTACTAGGGTGCCATTGATTCTAGGTCCTTTCGCTAGAAATAGAAAATTAATGTATGTACCCTAAATCACACATATATGTGTATCTATATGTCAAAACCAGAACAATTTAAGCAACAATATAATCTACATTGAATCATAACTTAAAATTAAAAATAACTGCTCCCAAGCCCTTGCTGATTTAATAAACACTTACTTAAATAAATGTGGTAGAAACCTTGAACAACTACCATATTACTGTAGGAAAGGGATTGAAAGTGGCGGGAAACTGCAGAGGTGGGGGGGTTAGGGGGTAGGGGATGGGTAGCTGGGATTGACAGGAGTCGATATCCACCTGGCGGGGGGAGGTACACCTCATCAATAAGGGTTCCTACACAATGAACATTTGTATATCTAACCCTGAATTGTACCCCACAATTGCATAATAAAAATTAAAGGGGGAAATAAAGAAAAGAAAGGAAACCCTTCCTTGCAGCTGCAAGCCAAAGGAATGATGAGGATTGAGAGGCACCCGCAGGAGCTAGGAAGTGACATGGAAGGACTTCGTGCAGAATCTCAGAGAAAGCATGACTCTGTCAACACCTTAGTTTTGGACTTCTAACCTCTGGAATTGTGAGCAGGTAAATTTCGGTTATTTTAAGTAATCCAGTGTGTGGTGTTCTGGCTACCCTAGGAAACTAATAAAGGGAAGAGTGGTATTTATATTCCGGTCTAGGAGGCTGCCAGCCTGAGTATCCTGCCTGTGATCCCAGGGCAGGGAAAGGAACCTCAAGAAGCCATGACATGGTGGCACAGGTCTAGAAGATGGAATCTACCCCTGCCCTCAGTTACCAGAAGTGAGGCTACGGGGATAGGTGGGACTGAGGCCAGGCTTTTCGAAGACCATGGAGTGGGAGGGCTGGGAGACATGCACAGCAAGGGAAGATAGCGCAGTGCTGCAAACGGGATTTAGGGTCTGAGCTTCACAAGGGACCCAGCATCTGGGGAGGCTGCTGGGAAATGAGCCCCCGCCAGCAAGAGCCTTTTTTAATACCATCGCCCATCCTCATCGAGCCCATATTCAACAAGGTAGGAAAGCAGCCCCACAAAAAAAACTCTAACTTACATGTTTTCCTTTCTCTTCCCTCTCACCTCCATACCCAAGAGGTTACCACAGTGAAGGAGGAGTGTCTAGAGGGGAGATCCCCCCATATCTCATCCCCACCCACTTAGCCGTTATGTCAGTGCCACCAAGGTTAGGAAAATGAGTTGCTGCAGGATAGGAAAGGTGAAGAAGAATTCTCTTCCTGGAAGGAGTTTGAAGTTTCAAAATTGAAAGGTCTGAACCTTAAGAACTAAAATAAAATGAGTTTGATAAAGAGACTCGAGTGCTATGAAAATGGAGACATCAGGAAAGGAAACCGCAGCCTTGTGGGAAAGAGGATAGATAAACTAAGCCTCCTTTGGAGTTCTTATCAGAGCAGACACCACTTTTGTGTTTATGCCCCAGTCAGCTGTGGCTAAATCTTAATTATAGTAATATTAATTACAGCAAAATAACAATAATGTAATAACAATAATTATTACATTAGTGCTATTACATGTTTCCATCTCATCAGCAAAATGTTCCTTATGTGTACATAAAAGAGGTTCTTTTCCTATTTATCCGGGGTCAAAGCCTGTTTTAATTATAACACAGAACAAAGAATTATTGGTAACAAAAGATTCAAAGGGCCTCGAGAATTTGGCAAGGTTTGTGGGTTTCTCAATGATGAACATTTTAGCAAGAGAATGGTGGGGGCGGGGAGGTCTCTAGGGAAACTTGTGCCTTGAAATGTAATGAGTTTCTTTGGAGAGTAATTCATTAGGAAATGAGAAAGCAAATGCTCTGTCAAGAGGAAGCTTTTGAAGCTATTACTTTGTTTTAATCAGCAGGCTTGATTTTCCATTAAGAAACAAGGGATAATGTTTTCTCTGGCCAGACAACTCTTTCAACAGGAGACTGTTGACATTTAATAAGGCAACGTATTTAGAGGCCCAGCGATTGGCCCACCTCAAAAGGTTTGCAGAATTTCTGAGTCGGGAAAATAAGAAACATTTTTTTGTTATTATGGAAGAAAAAGTTGCTAATCTTGTCTTACAACTTAGAGTTAGTGTGTGACCCTGGGGAAATCTCTTTACCACTCTGAGTTTTACTCTTGTCCTCTAAAAATGAAAATGACATTTACCACATGGAGGTATTTTTTTCAGTTGAAAACAACATATGTAAAGTACTTGGGAAAAAGTGCTAAAAAAAAAAAATAGGAGCGCCAGAATTTGAACCCTAGTGTGACTACAAACCCACATTCTTAATCCTTGCATCCTGATGCCTCAACTTTCACAGAACATTGTCAAGAAGATAGCATGTGAATGCAAAAATTGCAGTATGAAGATCATTATAAGTATAAATTTGAAAACCTGTCAGGAGAGATACAGGACTTCACAACCAGAAAAAAAGACTTTTGGTAGTGATTTGAAAGAGAAGAATTTCTTTTTTTTTTTTTTTTTGAGTTGGAGTCTCACTCTGTCGCCCAGACTGGAGTGCAGTGGCCGCTTCCGGCCACTGCAGCCTCGGCCTGCTGGGCTCTGGTGATCCTTCCGCCTCAGCCTTTCGAGTAGCTGGAATTACAGGCATGCGCCACCACGCCCGGCTGATTTTTTGATTTATTGTAGAGATGAGGTCTCGCTGCCCAAGCGGGTCTCGAACCCGCGGGCTCAGGCAATTCACTCACCTCAGCCTCCCAAAGGCGCAGGATTACAGGCTGAGCCACCGAGCCCGGCTGAAAGAGAAGAATTTCATTAGAGTAGAAAAGATAACTCCTTTTGTTCATGACTCTGTCTCCAGCTCCATGATGCATAATAGTGGCTTTATATATTTGTGTAAAGGATGACACAGAATCAAACACCTATCAAAGGAAAAAAACATAGTTGACCAACCAAAACTTCTTTCAAGACTAAACCCTTCAAAGGTGATGACTTCATTATCCTTAAAGGTTTAGCACACACAAACAATACACTTCAAAGAAACTTCTTCATAGATGAAGATCATTTTGAATTTAGTGCAATATGTGAAGAATAGAAGGAAAAAATCACTTTAGAAGATGTTATGGCTGCACATGCAAAAGTAACAGATACATCTAGAAAGAACTATTAAGTGATTTCTCATTGAATCAGATATTAACTGTAAGTATATTATCATTACATATGAAACTACAAACTCATGACTCTGTCATAACTAAAACCAAAAACATCTTCTCATGGATTAAGGCTGAATGCCTACCATGACCTCCAAGACCCTGCCCACTTCTCGGGACCCTCTGACTCCATTCTCGCTCCTTGCCTCACTCCAGGGATGTTAAGTCTTTTGGTTGCTCAGATGTGCCACCCTCTTTCTCATCTCACAGCGTATATGTGTTCTGTTCCTTTCGATCAGTCATTTCCTACAAAGTTTCTCTCAGATGTTGGCATAGAAATCACCTCCATAAGGACTCATCTTGTAATACATCAGATGAAATCAGGTCATCTAACTACAAACTCTCAGTGTACACCAGACATAAAAAGTATTCATCCCAGTAATTGTATATTTCTCTCTTTTTGTGTGTGTGCCTCACCAGAGTGATAGTCTCCACTGCCCAGGAAGGGAGTGGGAGGTAAGGGGTCACCCTTCATTAATAAAGGTACATGATCTCAAGCCAGGTGATGTGGGGACCAAATTGAGACCCAACGTTTACAATGACCATTTGCATACCTAACCCTGAATTGTACCCCATATCTTTCAAATAAATGAATATTTAAAAATTCACAAATATACCACGTTTTATTAATTCCTTTATTCATTTGCACGTGTAAGTGAAATAATATTCTCTTCTTTTCTTTTCTTTTTTTTTTGAGTTGGAGTCTCACTGTGTCACCCAGACTGCAGTGCAGTGGCATGCTCCTGGTCACTGCAACCTCGACCTGCTGGGCTCCAGCGATCCTCCTGCCTCAGCCTTTCAAGTAGCCAGGACTATAGGCACATGCTACCACACCCAACTAATTTTTGATTTCTTGTAGAGACAAGGTCTCGCCAAGTTGCCTGGGCAGGTCTCGAACCCACGGGGTCAGGCAATCCACTCGCCTCGACCTCCCAAAGTGCCAGGATTATAGCCTGAGCCACCAAGCTCTGCCAATATTCTCTTATTTTCAACATGAATCTCTTGTTCATGTTGCCATGTGTTTACTTTTTTCTCCATCTTTTTTCCTCTCCATATCTTTTATTAATCTAATATTTTTAGTGTTACTGCCTATCAGGGAACTAGTGACACCCTGTCCACATTATCTCTAACTCTTAGAACCATAAGTCATTCAAGTTAGTTAATAAATTTTCCTATTCGACAGATGAGCAAACTAAACCTTAGAAATCCAATCATTCAACTGAAGTGATGCAGAGAGCAGGTGCCGAGGTATCTGGAACATAGGTCTGTGTGGCTTCAAGCCCATCGTACTGTCTCTCCAGTCTCCATCGACTTTAAACTCTTCACCTGTCATCAAAACACCCTCAGAGAACAGCAGCTGTGTAAACCACTCCTTGAGAGCCTGCACTGTGACTTGCCTGTTTTACTTGGTGGTGAGAAGGAAAGCAGGTCACAAGGCAGAAAGTTCCAGCAGAGTGAGGAAATGTCTTACTCTTTTAAAATATCTTCCTCGTGAGCCAGAAGGGTGTTGAGCCAGAAGGAGGTGCTTGATGCATCTGTTACTGAAGAATCACGGAAAGTGACAGCTGGAAGAAAACCTGGTGCTTTGGCCCAGCCCCTTATTTCATAAATAAGAAACCTAGTCTCAAGATATGTTATATATCGAGCCCAAGGACACTGACTAAATAAGTGGCAGAGAACTTAAGACTTAAAATGCTGAAGCTTAAATTTCCTATTGGCCCACATTGCGTGCCACCTCTAACTTAAAAAAAAAGAATGAATTATGTCAGTTCTCAGACCCTCTATCTTTTGTGGAATGCCCAGTGTCATGTAGGTGGCCTGTTTCTGAGGAATGCCAAAGAGAATTTTAACCATGGAGTAAAAAGGAAAAACGAGTATCCCATCCTCTCATTACTTCCCCCCAATATCATGGCCTTGTATCGCCCGTTTGCTGATCAAAGAGATTCTGAAATACTGCCCGCCATGCAGTTGTGCTTACTCAGCATATGAGAGACTTAATTTAGTCTGGTATAATATCTGCTAGAGTTAGCCATCCTTGCTCCTATCACTGAAACAGTGCAAATAAGTAGACATATTCTTCTGTTTTCACATCAAAAATAAGTTTTATGGTTTATAACTTTTATAAATACCTTCTGCAACTACACTTTCTTGTAAATTTATTAGATCAAAAATGCTTAGAACTTGATTGGATGTTGTGACTCATGTATGTAATCCCAACACTTTAGGAGGCCAAGGTGGGAGGATTGCTTGAACCCAGGAGTTCAAGACCAGCCTAGGAAGGATAGCAAGACAGCTATAATAATCAGTATGAAACTATATTTATAATGATTATTATAGCTGTGCAAATGTATATTTGCCTACATTTACATGTAAACATAGCTTTATTATTTTAACATAGCAACATAGCGAAATTGCTACAAAAAATTGTTTTCAAGTTAGCCACATGGGGTGGCATGCTTCTGTAGTCTCAGCTACTTGGCAGGTGGAGGTGGGAGGATCACTTGAGCCCAGGAGGACAGAGCTGTGGTGAGCCATGATGGTGCCACTGCACTCTATCCTGGGCAAAAAAAAAGAAGGCCTAGAACTAAATGGTGGGTATCTGGGTGGCTGCTATAGTGAGCATTGGTCAAAACTTACTCTTCATGTCGTGTGTTGGTCCAAAAGCCTGCACTAAGATCTGGGACTTATTCCTAGCCTTCCATCTCAGGAGTCAAAGCATGGCACGAGGTGCACAAGGCATCTCAATCTATCATCTGCATTCCAGGGCCACATCTTTCATACTCAAAGATGTTTCCAGCCTGAGATCATTGAGATTCTAACCACAAGTTCTTAGCTTGACTTGGGAGACTGTTTCATTGAATTATTGGAAGCTTAAGAATTGAAGGAAGAAAAAATGATCACATTTTAAAAAATTTAAAAATGAAATTCTCAGTAGGAAATACCAAAGTTACTAGGTGTTTCAGTATCCATTCAGAGAAAAAAATCATTTGAAGTTGACATTATGCCTTGCGATAATTTTTTAACCTGAAAGTGAAATACAGAAACGTGTTTTTAAAAATACCTGTATTTTATATATATGTCTATATGGTAGTAAATATATATATATATTTGTGTGTTTGTGTGTGTGTGTGTCTGTGTGTGTGTGTGTGTGTGTGTGTGTATAAAATGAGTTAGGCAGCTTATATACAAGGTAGGCTCTGCCAGAAAAATGGAGTTATATTTTGGAGGGCGAGTTCTTTATAGTATAGTCTTCCCCTCTAGTTAAATGTTCTAGGAATGGGCGATAAAGAGTTGTTGTGAGGGGCTGCATTTGGTTTCAGTGAATTTTTTTTGGAGGTTCTTTCAAGGCATTTGCCCATTTCATGATGAGTGATTTACGAGTGCACCAGCCTACACCACAGTGAGCTGTTTTTTTTTTTTAATCAAAAATGGCATTCCAAGCCATGCCTGGAATGATTCCCATGTCTCTCACTCCCTATTAACTCTATCTCACCCCTAGAGACATTTTTTCTGCTTCTCCAGATGAAAAAAAGTCCTCAAAGGGAAACATTTAGCCAATGTGGAAGAGATTAAACAAAAAATGGCAGAAGCACTAAAAGGCATCAAAATTGACAAGTTCAAAAAATATTTTGAGCAGTGGAAAAAGTGTCTTGCATCACATAGAGAGCGCTTTGAAGGTGACTGAAGTTTAAACGTACAAGAATAAAATACACAATTTTTAAGACATAAATTCTAGGCTTTTGGATCTCTCTCTCTCTATATATATTTGTGAACACTAGAAATGATAAAAATAATGTATTTAATTTATGCCACTGATTTGCATGATAAGAGAAAATAAAACTTCTAAATGAACACATGAGGGAATGTTCAGCCTTGCAAACAGTGAAGCAAATGCAAATTAAAGCAATGAGGCTGCATTTCATTGCTATTGCATAAATAAACTTTAAAAATAAATCACAATGATGGCAAGGGTGTGGCAAAATTTATAAATATAATTTTGGCTGCAATTGAAATATGGGTCTTTCATTTTGAAAACTAATATATGAATGTATGTCAAAAGAAATAAAGATATCTCAGGAATGCCATTCTCAAAAATTATTCTAAAGAGGCCATTCATTTAGGTTTTTGATTCTTTCAATCAAAATGTTGACATTAGATTAAAGGTTGTTTTGTCTTCTTTTGTGATCCAGTAACCTGGAAATTCATTTATCATCCTCTAACTTTAAGTCTGTGTGCACCCCCTTTGGTGAGATGAATTTTCTGGATGCAACAAATTATTGGGTTATGTTGTTTTATCCAGTTTGATATACTATGTCTTTGCAGTGGCTCATTTAGTCCATTCCTATTCAGGCTGATTATTGAAATGTGAAAGTTTATCCCCATCATAAGGTTCTTATAAAGTTTTTTCTTTGTTTATTTTATTTTAACTTGTGTGTTTTCAAGTTTACAGTCATGATGTATTCTCTGCTGATTCTGTGTTATCCTGTTCTCTTGGGAAGTGCGTGGTCATTCTTTTTCTTTCTTCTGTACTTAATGCCTTTCTAATAATCTCCTATAGAGTTGGTCTGGAAGTTACATAATCTCTTAGGGTTTAGATTTCTGGGAAGGATTTTAATTTTCCGTTGCTGATGAAGTTGAGCTTGGCTGGGTTGGAAATTCTTGGTTGAAATTTTTTATCTTTGAGGATTTTTAAAATTGGACTCCAATCCCTTCTAACTTGTAGTGTTTCTGCCAATAAGTCTGCCACTATTCTGATTGGTCTTCCATGGTAGGTAGCCTGACCTTTCTCTCTTGCTGCCTTTAGGACTTTTTCTTTTGTACCTACTTTGTGTAGGTGAATTACTATGTGTCTAGGGATTAGTCTTCTCTTTTGATGTCTTGTCGGGGTTTTCTGTATCTGTTGTGTTTGGATGGTCACATCTCTGGTGAGATGAGAAAAGTTTTCTTGGATAACCTCCTGGAAAACTTACTCCAAGGTATTCTCCATTTCCCTTTCATCTCCTGGGATACCAATCTGGTGTAGGTTTGGTCTTTTGATCATTGCACATCACTTGGAGGCTTTGTTCTTTCTTTCTGAGTTTCCTTTATATGTTTTTTACAGATCAGGTTAATTCCATGTTTTGGTCTTCAAGTTCTGAGGATGTTTCTTCTGCTTGATTAATTATGCTTTCCATGCTTCTCATCATGTTATTGATTTCCTGGGAAGTTTCTTATGGCCAAAATCTCTGTTACAAGTTCTTTCAGTGTTGCATCTTGTCTTTCTTGAGTCTTATTCACTCTTTCCATCCATTCCATAATCCTTGTTGTATTCTGGGGCCAGTCGTTAGTGACTTCCATTGCTTGAGCTCTGAGGTCTGATTTTTCAGGCATTTTCACTTTGGTACACTGGAAATTACCTGTGTTCTTCCATTGACTTTTCCTCATTTGTGACAGATCTCTTTCTTTTCTCTTTAATTTTGTAATTCAGTGGCAGTGGGAGAGGCTTTCACTTCTGGTGCTTGCTCAGTCTTCTATTCTTCCCTATTTAGGGCTCTTAATTTGCTCTTTTTTAAAACAGGGTTGAGGGTGAGAAGTTTTGCTGTCTCTAGTAGTTTTGGGAGTTGAATAAGATAGAGGGTAGAGAGCTATGATTAAAAAACTATTTGCAGATTCCAATGTTCACTGATGGGGATATGGGTTCCCTGAGATCCACTCCCCATCACCACACTATATGATGATGCAATGGGTACAGGTGTTTGCCTCCCAAGATACATTAGCAACAATGAGGAGAACAAAGAAAAGTAGAATGAAATAGGATGGACAAAAATAAAATAAAGATAGAAGTAAGTACAGAAAAGCAAACGCAGAAACCAAAGCAAAAAAATAATTAAACATACACACACACACACACACACACACACACACACACACCAAAACAAACAGGAAAAATAAAACAAAACAAAGCAAAAATACAGGAAAAACACACATGCATACACAGAGTACAAAATGAAAGGAAAAGAAAAAAAGAAGAGAGAAAAAAAGGAGGAATGCAAATCATTCACACATACATTCGCACACGTTAAACTAAAGAAAGAGAAGAACAAAAAACTGAAAGATTAACACTCAATCATTCACAAAAAAAGAGGACTGGATTAAAAAAATGTGGTACATATACACGATGGAATACTACTCAGCCATAAAAAAGAACAAAATCATGAATTTCGCTGCAACCTGGATGGAACTAGAGTCTATAATACTGAGTGACCTCTCACAAAAACAAAAATCCGAATATCACATGTTCTCACTCATATAATGGACCTTGAACATCCAATGCAATACTATGAGAAAATGACGGATGGTACTGGGGAACTATGGGGGGGAGGGGGATGGGATTAACAGTAGCAAATATCTGTCGGGGGATGGGAAAACACTTCTTATCTACAGGGTGCCTGAATGAAACGTCATTGTACACCTACCCTTAACTGTACCCCACAAAACCATAATAAAAACTACTGACTAATGAAAAAAAAAAAAGAGAGACACAGATGGGGAAAAATTACAGGTTTCACCTTAAGAACAGAATTACATCCAAATATGGCAAGAAGATTCTTTTTGTCCTGGAATCTGGCCTTAGTTGTTTGAGGAACCTAACGGACGTAGAGTACCCAATGCCCATTTACAACTTTTAAGAGGACCAGAATGTTGCTGGAGTCCTGAGATGACCGATTCAAAATCTCCACATGCTAAATTGCTCAGAATCATTTGGGGAGATGGAACCGCTGTTTCTTGCTTGTCCCATAGCACACACCCTAGGAATTTTTTGGATTGAGGACGCGTACAGCAATGATTCTTTATTCGTACTTAGTTGGAGGCCGTGTAGTGTCCTGTAAGTGAGGACTCTCTTTCCCTAGATTCCTGTTTGAAACCTTG
>NW_007252273.1:311813-336989 GCF_000164805.1 Carlito syrichta | reverse complement strand
GTGCCTGAATGAAACGTCATTGTACACCTACCCTTAACTGTACCCCACAAAACCATAATAAAAACTACTGATTAATGAAAAAAAAAAAAAGAAAAAGAAAAAAAAAAAAAAAAAAACACACATAAATAGAAAACAAAAAAAGATGTGGGGGCAGGATTGCAAATCAAACCCTCACATACATGTTCACACACAAAGAAAAAAAGGAAAAAGAAAAAAAAACCTTGCCTCTTGTGGCAGATTCTGTAATTGTTCCTCTCAGTGGCTCACAGATGAGCCCCTGTGCTGTTTCTTGTGGACCTACGGTGCACATTCACAATCTCCCCAGCATGCACCCAGGGAAGGAGGAGGGGGCGGGGTGGGTGTGTGGGGCTTCAGTCCTCCACTCCCACTCTCATATGGTCAGGGGCAACCCCTCCAGTGGAGAGGTGCAAGGTTGTCTCCTCCCCAGGTACTGGCAGGGAGTGCCCCAGCCAGGCTCATCCTAGAGTTCTCCTACTGCAGCTGACATCCAGGCTTCCTCTGGGTTTGTCTCTCTCAATTGTGCCCCAGCCATGTGGGTGGGTTTGCTATGCAGTAGATTGCTGGAGAAGAGAGGGTTGGATCAGTCCCAGACTCACTGTTGAGCTCTTCAGGGGTCTTCCTCATCCTTTTCTGGTTGCATCCTTTGTCCCACAGCTGAGTCAAGGTAGGGGGTGGGGCCTCTGAGACTCAGCACTCCTCCTGTCCTTCCGAAGTTTGTGCCTTTGAGATATTCCCTCAGGGTCACGATCAACTCCTGAGTCATTAACCCTCCAGTCACAGAGATCAGGTCTGTCACTTGTGGTGAGCAAGCCAGAGCACTTCCCTGCCCAGTTTTCAAGATGGTGGCAGGGTACCTGATTCATCTTCTCCACTGGGGCTCCACCTCTGATTTCCTCACTGTGCTCCCTCCACAGCCTTTACTGCCAATGTCCGACCAGGAGCTGCGGTGGTGAGACAAAGCCTGGAGCCAGCAGTCACTCCTGGCAGCTTGTCCCTGGGAAGGGCTTTGCTGGTTTTTAAAAAATGGCACTTGGCTTCTGTGCCCTGGGTGGCACTAGGGTCCAAGAAGAACAGCTGTGGCACCAGCTGCTTCACCAGGAGAGCCCTGGCCAACAGACACATGAGAAAGTGTTCAGCCTCACTCATCAACAGAGAAATGCAAATCAAAACGACACTGAGATACCATCTTACTCCAGTAAGAATGGACATCATTAATAAAACAAAAAACAACAGATGCTGGCAAGGGTACACAGAAAAGGGAACGCTCCTACACTACTGGTGGGAATACAAACTAGTTCAACCTTTATGGAAAACAGTGTGGTGATTTCGAAAAGAACTAGAAATTGACCCTCCATATGACCCAGCAATCTCCCTACTGGGAATATACCTGGAGGAACTCAAATTATTCTACCAAAAAGATATTGCACACACATGTTTATTGAAGCACTGTTCACAATAGCACAAACATGGAACCAACCATGCCACCCGTCGAAACTGTACTGGATTTTAAAAATGTGGCACATATACATGATGGAACATTATGCAACCATAAAGAAAGGCAAACATATGGACTTCACTGTGACTTGGATGTATTTAGAGTCTATAATACTCAGTGTTCTGTCACAGAAATGAAAAACTGAGTACCACATGTTCTCACTCATAAGAGTACCCTAAACATTTACCATAACACTTTGAGAAAGGGATTGGTAGTAGCCAGAGACTGCCGGTGGAGTGGACAACAGCAATAAGGGTACCTGATCTCAAACCAGGCAAAGTGGGGACCAAAGGGAGGCCCAAGCTTTATCTGTACTATGGCCACTTATATATCTAATCCTGAGTTGTACCCCACGTCTTTAATATATTTTTTAAAAAGTTGACAATATTAGGTATTCTACCTAAAAGATGGAAAATATTAAGATGTCCAACACTATGGTTTTGGACTCACTGGAATGTTATGCAGATATTAAAACCATCTTAAAATTTTGCAAACTCTGTATGGCACAAAATTTTAAACGCTGAGTATAAACTATTCATGCTGATTATTATAGCTGTGCAAACATATATTGGCCTACGTTTACATGTATGCATAACTTTATTACTTCAAACTGTTGGTATCAGGAATCCTTTTTGGAGAAAAATGTTTAATATTATGTTTTTCCAGTTAAAATGAGGAAAGGTAAACTGAATCAGATTCTACTGGTCGTGAATAAAATTATTTTCTCATTGAAGAGAGTGTGTATGCAGAAGTTAAGCATAAGTTTCATAGTCAGAAGAACACTTATGTTTGTAGCTGCTCCTTCCCTTGGAGACTGTGAATCCCTGAGCAAATAATTTTTGTTTTCTGAGTGTTAGTTTTCTCTTCTATAAAATTGAGGTAATCATTGCTCATAGCAAAGGAGATTTAGTGAAATGAAATCTTGATCATGTCTCAAAGATTCCGACATCTAATAAGTGTCCAAGAAAATATTATTTTTTCACATTTTGTCAGCAACTGATTGCAGGTCACAAACATACTCTCCAGTAAGTCTTCTTCACACCAGAATGTATAAATAAAAAGTAAAAACTAGCAAACAAAAAACCTGTGAAGCATGCATCTGATAATACTATGCCATTCTGGCCTTACCAAGGCAATATATTCTTTGTGACTGCATTTTCTTTTCCTTTTATATTTCAGATGCTTTGAATTTTGGAGCCCACAGGGTATTGCAACAAAGATGCTGTTATAAAATTAAGCTTCAGTCCATATCTACATTTAAAAAGCAACACTGGAAAATTACAGCAAATAGGCTTTTCTATAAGAAATTAAGTATCTGAATAGCTAACATATTAATCTTAAACAGCACTTCTACTCTCTCCCGTCTCATATCTCAAATTTCTATGGCTACATTTTGACTTCTTCTTCTGAAAGGGTTAACCATCCCTCTCCTAGTTCCCTCCCCAGCCCCACCAAATGGTGAGCAGTTTACTCCGCTTTTCTTCCCAGTGGGGTCTGGCCTATTTGACGTGAGCACAGTGGACATAGGTTCCAAAGGATCTCATTGATTCACGTATTATAGAGAGTTTCTAACACAAAGGTCTCTGGAGACAGCCTTTAGATTTTCAAATATAGGGTTTTAACTTGAAAGCTGTGCACATTTGGTGTAGGAAAGCTTAACAATGGCTCCCAACATCATTCCTCTTTTCAATACAACCATACTTGAAAGTAATTCAGTTTCTTTAGCAACAAAAGTATCCTGAGGACCCAAGGTCCTCGGTGTTCACATCTTAGAAAAACTCCATGTGAGAAGAGCCACTGTAGTTTCTTTTGAACATTCCATCGTTGCCTCTTGGCTCATCTAGACCAGCATTGGCTGGAGGACAATCTTTCTAGCTTGAGACCTGGGGTGAAACAGAAAAAAAAATCAATGAGATTTATTGCCGTCTAATCATGATATACCTTGGCAGCAAAATGACCCAGCAGTTAAGAAGCATATTGTATGAGTAAAAATTTAACGAGCTCTTGAAGACCTGTGGTCTCCAGTGAGGATTTCATTGGGAAATTTCTTTACTAGATGGCTTTTATGGGTAAATCTTTTCCTGAATCCCAGTGAAAGCTTGCAACATCTTTGAGAAGTGAATGTGAACTAACGATCAGAATTTCCTCTTGTTAATTACTATTGAAGCTAACTAAGATGACTTTTTTTCACAAAGAGAATTTCATTTTTCTTTCAGAATGATGGGTCAAAATAACCACTGTCTGAGTCACATGTCTTCAATGAGGAATTCATTTTTTTAAAATATTCACAGTCTTGTAGGAACTATTTACTACCTCCATTTCCCAAGATGGCTAACAGAGATTTACTAAACAGTCACCCTATCCATCTTTCATTCATTCACTCATTAGTTCTTTCAGCATCTATTCATTGAGTGTCTACTATATACCACGTACTATTCTAGTGAAGTGAAACATTTTTAAAGAAAACATGATAATCTCTTCTTTGGTGAAGCATCTATCCCAAAAGGTGAAGGCAACATAAACAATAAAGAAACCCAAATAATAGAGCATGTTAGAAGTTAGTAAGTGTTATAGAAAAAAAGAGAGAGATAAGGAGTTCTAGGGTGAAGTGAGTGAGTTGACTAGTTTTAAATAAAGCGGAACATGATGCCTCTCTGAAAATCTGTCCTTTGTTACAAAAGTTTTAAAGAGATGAGGGAACCAAACTTGCATATTTGGGAGAGGACAACCAATGCAAAGGCCTAAGGACAAAAGCAAGATCTATTCTAGGAACAGTAAGAAAGCTGAGCAAGTCTGAAACCAAGTGAATTTTTAAAAAGTAGCAAGACATGAGGTCAGACAGGTTGCAGAAGCCACAAAGCCACTGTTAGGATTTTGGTTTTTTATCTCTGAGAAAGTGAGAAACCAATGAAGAGTTGGGGCAAAGGAATGATGTTACCTGACTCATATGTTAAAAGAAAATTTGGGTATGGTGATAGGAATAGCATCAAGTTCTGTGTCTTTCGGGAAGGCTTACCTGATACTGACATCTGAAAGGAGCTCCCTCACCAGCATACTTCTAACATATTAATGTATTCATTCAACCACATTTACTGACATCAGCACTCTCATAGGAGCAGGACATTCAGAAAAGGAGATCTTGTCACATGTGTGCTCCCAGAATTCAGAATTCCTTTGTGTTTGGGAAAACCCCTTTATATGGGTCTTTTGATATGACACAGGGTCTCACCTTCCACCTCCTAAGAAAAGTTGAGTCAAACATGCCAAGCTTAAGTAATGGGGAAGGGAAAAATGTGACATTTATATTCCATAGCTCATATATGGAAAAAAGAAATCTTGTCTCTAACTAGAACTCTGTCTAAGCTTAGCCATCTGCTTAGAGAAGAAAAATTATTCACCTTTTTTTCAATACGAAATAAGTGTTTACTGTCTGCTTTTTTATTTTCATTTTCACCAAATTCATGTATTATTATTTCAATTATTCCATCTTTTTCAATACGAAATAAGTGTTTACTGTCTAATTTTTTATTTGCATTTTCACCCAATTTATGTATTGTTATTTCATAACTTTGGATAAATTTTGACATTCAATATTTTTTTCTCCTTTCTCCTCTCCCTTCATCTCTCAATAAAATAAATCTAAGGGGGACCCAGAGAAGATTTATATTCCTTATAAATTTTTCATATTGCATGAATTTAGGAAAGGCAATCTTTGGTTAGGAACAGCCTTTATTAAGAGTGATTTGTGAAGTACTTTTGCTTGTTTGTTTTCCTGGATGTATGTCACTGTTCATCTGGTCGGCCTGGGGTATAGTTGGTCAAAAGGTACCTTGTACTGGTGTCCACTGAAGTTTGACTAGTTCTGCCTGGTCTTGTGGCAATGATGCTGACACTAGATGATTGTGATACTGATGCTGCTGGTGTTGGTTGTGATGATGATGGTGATGCTGGCGATGCTAGTGATGGTAAAGCAGTTACGTTGATGGTGAGATGATGATAACGGTGATGATTGTCTCCACAATTGCCTCAGACCTCAGTTCCCTACACTCTCTGTACTCTTGTGCTGACCTTTTTGCATTCCAAGCACTTCTCTGTCCCCCAAAAGGACAAGAAACCATGGCTACTCTCTCCAAACCTGGCAGGAATGAGAAGGACAACAGGAGGATGACCTCAGATGCATCCCCTTAAGGATTCTTAGACATTACTACTCTGATTTCTCACAGCGCTATTTGCAAATGTTTCTGAGATTTCCATTCTTCTGCCTGAGCATGCGAAACATAAAAAACAGGCATGATGACATATTCTCTGTCCTCAAGCATCTCTAAGTCTTGTCTAACTTCTTTAGAGCAGTCACTTCTCAAACTTAAACAGGAGCTTGTTGCAAACACAGATTGGGTGAAGCCAGGAAAAACTCCGTGACACAAGTAAGACGAGTGAGTGACTCCTGGGGTTCCAGACTTCTGCCATGGACTTTTACCATTCTGGCATCTCTGAAAATCTGGCCTTCGTTACAGAAGAGAGAACCCCCTTAACAAGCCTGGGCCTCCAGGCTAACACAGGAGCTGTCCGGAGATTGTGCAGAGGCGTTGCTCAAGCCCACGTGGGGTCTCACAGGCTTTTGAGATCTAAGCAGCTGCAGCCTGGTGCCAGTTGAGTGACCATGCCAGGGAAAGAACGAGGAGTCTGGGCACTTTTGCATGCCTCAGAGATGGACACCACTGCTGCTGCCACAGGACAGAAAAGCAAGCAGACAGCACACCCCACAGTTGCTTACCTCCCCTGCTCCTGCTGATGCAGGGGCTCCCTTCTATGATGGCAACCCCTGCAGTTCAGCTCCCCTTACCCTGCCTGTGTATTCTGGCTGCAGCCCAGCATCATTCCAAAAGCCCAGTTCCTAGAGACTCGCATTCTGCCCTGGGACTCCTGCTGCCCTTCATGCCACTACTGCCGCCACTGTTGTCAACTCCAAGCAGGAATCAGGTAGACAGAGCACCTTTCCACACCCCAATATCAGACATGGACTGATGTTTCTGCAGGAGGGAGATGTATCCAGGCTGCACCTGCACAGCTGCCTATCTCTACTGCTTTTGCTGATGGAGACTTGTTTTCCACAGAGGCAGGCCTGCAGCTTGGCTGTGGCTCCATGCAAGTTTGAGAGTCCAAGCCCCAGAGGTCTTCAATCTGTTGCAACTGCCCAATCACCTCATCATTCTGCCTGTCCCCCGTCTGAGCATTCTGCCAGTGGCCTGGAGATCAGTCCACCCCTCTCTATCACAGCCAGCACCTGAACCCTGGAGACCTGAGGACAAGTTCTCTGGTCTGGTACCAGTTCAGTCCCTCTAGAACTCATGCACACCATCCAGTGAGTTGTCTAGGGGGTTGGGGGTTAGGGGTTTACCTAGCCCAGCCCACCACCATTGGCAACTGATCACTCCCCCAGGGTCTGAGGTTGGGAAACTCAACCAGCCCACAGCACCACAACAGACACCACCTGCACATGCAGAAAGGTGGAGCCCCACACTCCTCCCTGAGAAGCAGTAGCATACCACATGGAAGAACAAGCCAGTCGTAAAGCTGTCTACATTGACCTGAGGAAAGAGATTCTTCCTTGAAGCTAGTCCTATGGACAACTGCAGGACAGTTACTTTCCAAAGTTCTCAGCTAAACTGTCTTGGAGATAGACAACAGTGTGTGCCTCAACTGAGAGTCATAAGCCCCTGGAGCAGGGTTATGAAAGGGAAACAGATACCATTCCTGCCTCCTGCAAATACCTCAACACACCTCACCAGGAACTTTCTCAGCCATGGGTGCTGGTGTCTGTACTCATCATAAGGATATTCATGAGTGATTCTGGAAATCCAGTTCTGAACAACAATATGCAATTCACACCTCTGTACACTGAACAGGAAACTTAGAGCACCAGGCAATCCACAGACCAGTCCATCACTTGAAACAACGTGAGAGCTATTCCCAGATCAATCACATACCCATCTGTTTCTGCTGCAGCCAGATCTTGCCCGTAAGTGCTACCTGCTGGCCTGGAGATTAAAATGCACAATCCAAGACAAAACCTGCTAACAAAAGGGCACAGAGCTTTGAAAGCAATAACGAAATCCCTGCCCAACAAATGCCACAGTCACACCTTCAAGGGGCAAAATCCCAGCCAAACACTAAAGATTGGCAAGCACAATTAAAGACAAAACCTGCTAAAAGACATGCACAGAGCTTTAAAAGCAATGCCGAAAGACCCTACCCAACAAATGCTTCAGTCACACCTTCAAGGGAAAAAATCCTATCCAAACAAAAGTAAATTAAAAATAAGTAGCAAGAACTTTTTCAGATGTGAAGGAACCAGCCTAAGAACTCTGGCAACATTTCAAAAGGATCACATTAGCTTTCAAGCAATAATTCAAGACCAAGATGAAAATTCTGAATTGAACTCAAAAAATGATTTGCAAAAAGGCTCAATAATATCCAAAAGAAAGTTAAAAACCAACACAAAGAAATCAGAAAAACAATTCAAGACATGAAAGATGAAGTGAATATCTTTAAAAATGAAAACAAGTAGAAACTTTAGAAATAAAAAATTCACCAAAGGAGTTACAAGCATAACTGATAGCTTTATAATAGACTAGACCAACAAGAAGAGAGAGGTTCAGAGCTTGAAAACAGGTCTTTTGAGTTAACCTAGACAAAAATAAAGAAAAAAAATCAATGGACAAAGCCTTTGAGAAATATGGGATTATATAAAGCAGTCAAACCTATAAGTTAGGCTTATAGGCATTCTTGACAGAAAAGAGGAAAAAGTAAAAAAGTCTGGAAAACCTAATTTTTTAAAAATTCAGGAAAATGTTCCTGGTCTTGTTAAAAAGGTAAACTCCCAAATACAAGAAGCTCAGAAGCACATCTTGCAAGACAAACATCACCAAAGCATATAGTCATCAGACTATGCAAAGTCAACATAAAGGAAAAAAAAATCCTAAAAGCAGCAAGAGACAATTGTCAACTCATCCATAAAGATAATACTATCAGACTAGCAGTGGGTTTCTCAGTGGAAGCCTTACAAGCTAGAAAAGATGAAAGTTCTATTTTCAATCTTCTTCAAGAAAAGAACTGTCAGCCAAGAATTTTATTTCCTGCTGAATTTTGCATTTTGCTAAATTTTGTATCTGGCAAAGAATTTTGTATCCTGCTAAGCTTAGTAAACAAAGGACAAATACAATCTTTCCAAGACAAGCAACTACTAAAGGCATTTGTTACTACTAGAGCAGCACTATAAGAAATGCTCAAAAAACTTATAAATGTGGAAACAAAAGAATGATATATGCAATCATAAGAACAAATAAAATTTTGAAAACCTCTCAGATCTTATAAATCAATTACACAAGAACAAATAAAATTTTAAAAACTTCTCAGATCTTATAAATCAATTACACAATTGAGATTGCAAAGCAACTAACTAAAAATTGACAGAAACAAAATCTCACTTATCAATATTAAACTAGAACATAAATTATATAACTGCTCAACTTAAAAGTTACAGACTAGCAGATAGATTAAATGCAACATGTAATCATATGCTACCTATAAGAAACCCACCTAATGGGTCAAGACATTCACAGACTCTAAATAAAGTGATAGGAAAAATATTCCACATAAATGGAAAACAAAAGGAATAGAGTAGCTATATTTATATCAGACAAAACAAACTTTAAATCAATAACAGTAAACAAAGACAAAGAAAGTCATAATGCAATGATAAAAGAATCAATTAAAGATGCAGCCGGGCTCGGTGGCTCAGCCTGTAATTCCACGCTTTGGGAGGTTGAGGTGAGTGGATTGCCTGAGCCCGTGGGTTCGAGACCCGCCTGGACAGCTTGGCAAGACCTTATCTCTACAATAAATCAACAAATTATCCAGGCACAGTAGCACGCTCCTGTAGTTCCAGCTACTTGAAAGGCTGAGGTGAAGCCAGGCTCGGTGGCTCAGCCTGTAATTCCGCACCTTTGGGAGATTGAGGTGAGTGGATTGCCAGAGCCCTCGGGTTCGAGACCCGCCTGGGCAGCGAGACCTCATCTCTACAATCAATCAAAAAATTAGCCGGGTGTGGTAGCGCGCACCTGTAATTCCGGCTACTTGGAAGGCTGAGGTGGAAGGATCGCCAGAGCCCAGCAGGTCGAGGCTGCGGTGGCCGGGAGCGGCCACTGCACTCCAGTCTGGGTGACAGAGTGAGACTCCAACTCAAAAAAAAAAGAAAGAAAGAAAGGCTGAGGCGGAAGGATTGCCGGAGCCCAGCAGGTCGATGTTGCGGTGGCTGGGAGCAGCCACTGCACTCTAGTCTGGGTAACAGAATGAAACTCCAACTCAAAAAAAAAGATGATGCAAAAATATATGTGTGTATATATATATATATATATCCCCAACCCTGGGGTACCCAGACTCATAAAACAAGTACCACTAGACCTAAGAAAAGAGATGGTCAGAAATACAATAATAGTGAAGGACTTCAACACTTCACTGACAACACCAGAATATTCTATCCTACAACCATAAAATAAACATTCTTCTCTTCTGCACATGGAAAATTCTCAAAAAATGACAATATTGTGGACCATAAGGCAAGTCTCAATACATTTTTTAAATTGAAATTATAATCAGTATCCTCTCAAACCACAGTGGAATAAAACTGAAAATGAATACCAAAATAAATGCTGAAAGCTATACACAGTCATCAAAATTAACAACCTGTTCCGAATGATCTTTGGATAAATAATGAAATCAATGCAACATTGTTTTTATAAATGAAAACAAATGAAAATACGGACACAACATACCAAAACCTCTGGAATATGGCTAAAATCAGTGCTAACAGGAAAGCCTAGAGCATTAGATACCTGTATTGAACAGACAGATAGATCTTAAATTAACAACCTATGTTCCTCATGAAACTAGAAAAACAAGAATGCAAAAAGCTCAAAGCTAGCTGGAGAAAAGAAATAACAAAGATCAGTTCAGAACTAAATGATAATGAGACCAAAAAAAAAAAAATACAAAGAATCAACAACACCAAAACCAAATTTAGTTCTTTGAAAAGATAAACAAAATTAATATACCATTAGCTAGATAAACAAGAAAAAAGAGAGATAATTAAAATAGGCACAACCTATTTGATGACATTAAAAGATGACAACCTAAAGATGACATTACAAAGTATTCTAAAGAAATAAAAATATTACCAGAAACTACTATGAGTATACCTCAGTATAATAAAAGACATATATGACAAACCCACAACCAACATCAAACAACAGGGAAAAGGTGAAAGCATTTCCCCTAAGTACTGGCCAAGACACAGATACCCAATTTTGCCACTTCTATTCAACTTAGTACTGGGATTAGAGCTAGAGCAATCTGGCAAGATAAAGAAATAAAAGGCATTGAAATTGGTAAAGAGAAATCAAACCATCTCTGATCCCTGATGATACAATCTTATACCTAGGAAACTCTAAAAAGTCCTTCAAAACACTCCTAGATTTCATAAATAGCTTCAGCAAATTTTCAGGATACGAAGTCAATGTACAAAAATTGATAAAACTTTTACACACTAACAACAATCCAGCTGAGAATTAAATTAAGAATTAATTTCCATTTATACTAGCTACAAAAAAAAATGCTTAGGAATGAATTTAACAAGAAAGGTAAAGCAATCTCTACAAGAACACTTACAAAACACTGCTAAAAAAAAAAAGCATGGATGAAACAAACATGTGGAAAAGCATCTCATGCTCAATCAGTATCATTAAAATGACCGTATTGTCCAAAGCAACCTACAGATTAAATGCAATGCCTGTCAAATCACCAACATCAATTTTCATAGAATTAGAAATGAAATCCTAAAATTCACACGGAGACAAAAAAGAGCCTACAGAGTCAAACAGACAAACAAAAACAAACCTGGAGGCATCGCATTTCCTAACTTTAAATTATACCACTACAAGGCTTCTAGTAACCAAGTAGAATGGCACTGGTATAAAAATAGATGGACCAATGGAACAGAATACAGAACCCAGAAATAAAGCTAAATACCAACTTACCTTCAACAAATTCAACCAAGATAGTCACTGGAGAAAGGACACACTATTCAATAAATGGTACTCAGAAAATTGGTTAGCTCCATACACAAGAATGAAACTGAACTCATGGTATAAAAAAAAAAAAAAACTCGAGAAGGATTAAAAACTTAAATGTAATACTTGAAACTGAATAAAATACTAGGTGAAAATCAAGGAAAAACTCTTCTGGACATTGACCTGGGGCAAAATTTTATGATGAAGCCCTTGAAAGTAAGTGCAATTAAAAAAAAAAAGAATTAAACAAAAAGACTTCTGCACAACAAAGTCATCATCAATAGAGTAAACAGACAGCCTACAGAATGGGACAAAATGGTTTGTAAACTATGCATCTTACAAAAAGCTAAGATACAGAATCTACAAGGAGCTCAAATAATTTTTAAGATTAAAAAAAAACGCTGGGCTCAGTGGCTCAGCCTGTAATCCCGCGCTTTAGGAGGCCTAGGTGAGTGAATTGCCGGAGCTAGTAGGTTTGAGACCCGCCTGGACAACTTGGCGAGACTTCATCTCTACAATAAATCAAAAATTAGCCGGGCGTGGTAGCGAGCGCCTGTAGTTCTAGCTACTTGGAAGGCCGAGGCGGAAGGATCGCCGGAGCCCAGAAAGTCGAGGCTGCGGTGGCCGGAAGCGGCCACTGCACTCCAGTCTGGGCGACAGAGTGAGACTCCGACTCTAAAAAAAAAAAAAAAACCCACATTAAAAAGTTGGCAAAGAACATGAACTGACAGGTTACTTTTTTCTTTTCTTTTCCTTTCTTTTCTTTTCTTTTCTTTTTTTTTTTTTTTTTTTTTTTGAGTCAAAGTCTCACTCTGTCACCCAGACTGGAGTGCAGTGGCATGCTCACAGCCACCCCAGCGTCAACCTGCTGAGCTCAGGAGATCTTCTGCCTCAGCGCTCCAAGTAGCTGGAACTACAGGTGTGTGCTACCATGCCTGGCTAATTTTGTTTTTTGGCTTTTTTGGACATATTGTAGAGACGAGGTCTCACCAAGTTTCCCAGGCTGGTCTTGAACCCCTGGGCTTAGGCAGTCCTCTCGCCTCAGCCTCTCAAAGTGCTGGGATTACAGACCTGAGCTACCACCCTTGGCCTACAGACAGTTTTCAAAATAAGACATCCAGACAGCAAACAAACATTAATAAATGCTCAGCATCACTAGAGATGCAAATTAAAACCACAATGAGATACCAGTTCACACCAGTCAGAATGACTATTATTAAAAAGTCAAAAAACAACAGATGTTGACAAGGACATAAAGAAAAGGAACCCTTAACCATTGTTTGCAGGAATGCAAATTAATATAACTTTGATAGAAAACAATTGAACGATTTTGCCAAGAACTAAAAATAGAACTGCCATTTGATCCAGCAATCTTGCTATCTGTTACCTACTCAAAGGAAAATAAATCATTATAGAAAAGATAGCCGCATGTTTATCACAGCACTTGAGTCAAACTAGTGTCTATCAACTTATGATTGGATAAAGAAAGTAGAAAACAAAACATACACACACACACACACACACACACACACACACACACACAATGGAATACTACTCAGCCATAGAAAAGAATGAAATTCAGAAACAAAAGTGGGAGTTAAACAAAGGGGTACTCGACACGTGGGCATATAGAGTGGAATAACAGACATTGGGGCCCACAAAAGATTTGAGGGTGGCAGGAAAGTGAAAGCTGAAGAATGTCCTATTATGTTCAGTGTTCATTATTTGAGTGACGGGTACGTTAAAATAGCCCAGACTCTGCTCCTAGACGATATATGCAGCATGTAAGAAATCTGCCCTTTTGCCCTTTAAATCTATACGTAGACACATATCTATTTTTTAAAACCCGAATTGCTAGACCCCACCACCAGAGGTCTTATTAGGAGACCTGGGATGGTGCCAACAGATGTGTTCTCCAACAAGCCCCCCTGTCCCTTGATGCTGATGCTTGTAGGTCCAAGATGTATACTTAAAGAACTACCGTGTTAAAAGTATTCAAAACACCGACTGCTTCAGCATCCTGGTAAAATATTTCCTGTCATTTCCCAGCACTTGCAGATGAAAGACATTCGAAATCTTAACTTCTCGGCATGGTCATACAATGAAAGTTGCAATTCCTTGTCTGTCTGGGGCGTAGATGTCCCCGGTGTCCTACCTTCTTTTCACCCTCACAAGGAATCAATGAATCAATGATCGACTTGGTCAGTCATCGGTGCCTGGTGTGGGGGCCTCCAAGAGGTCAGGATTTGACAAGCTCAGGTAACACACAGCTAGTGAGGTAGCCGGGACTCCGCCTGGTCCCGGTCACTCCACAGCTTCTGCATTTCTTACTGGGCTATGCAGCTGAGTTCTGTTCATTTGATAGCGATGGCGGGGAGATGGAAGAAAGTGACTTGTTACGTACCAGAAGTCTCGATGGGTTGTCGATTGCATTTCTCTTTTCTTGCTGCTCGTGGAGAAGGCACTGTTGCACAGGATACAGCTCCCACGGTGTCCACAGAAAAAGAAAGGCCACCCAGCTGGTTCTCTGGAGACGGGGAGCCTCTCCCTTCGAGGACACCTGAGTTCCTTCTGGAATCCAGCCCGACCTCACTCCCACCACCCTTCGACCTTCATCCCCGAAGCGGAGGCGAAAGGCCACCAAGGCAGGCAGCGTCTTGGTGGCCACGGGAAGGACTGTGTGTCAGCAGCACCACCAGCAGGAGGGTGGGGACACGACCTCCTTTAGCACAGCCAGTCGCCTCCTCAGCCCGGGCTGGTTGCCGGGGTGACGAGGGCCCTGCTGGGGCAGGTGCTGTGTTGTCACTGAGGCACGTGTGACTCAGACGGCGAGGGGAATTCAGAAGGACCTGCAGCCAGCCCTGGAGTTCCAGTAGGAGGGTCCTGAACCCTGTGGCTCCCGGAGCAGTGGCTGGAGAATCGAGAAGGCTGCGAAGTGCAGGGATCGAAGTCAGAATGTCTAGAGAGAACCCCCTGCCATGTGCCTCTGGCTGGCTGGAAGCGTGGAGAAATACATCTTAGGTGCAGGGCTCTGGCCTGTCACGGGTGATTAGAAAAGATGCTTTTCCAACCTCAGGAAAACCACCCAAATTGTTCTTCTCTCTCCCTCAATCCTCTTCCAGCTCTCCCATTTGCAGGAAAGCACTGGAGTGGGTACAAGGCAGAAAAGAATTCATGGAGTATTGCTCTATGAATCAACACGAAGTGGCAAGAAACAGGGAAATCATTCCTTAAGAGTGTCTGTGTTTCGAATGTGTGTGTGTTGGGTATTCTTCCTTGAAGATCAGTTTAGTGTTCAAGTTTTGAGGAGTCATCCTCTTAGCAGGATTTCAGTAGTATTTTTCACCTGCTAAAGTAAAAGTAACTACTGGCTGGGCTCGGTAGCTCAGCCTGTCATCCCAGCACTTTGGGAGGCCAAGGCTAGTGGACTGCTTGAGCCCACGGGTTCGAGACCAGCCTGGGCAACTTAGCGAGATCTCATCTCTACAATAAATAAAAAATTAGCTGGGCGTGGTAGTGCCTGCCTGTAGTTCTGATTACTTGGGAGGCTGAGGAGGAAGGATAACCGGAGCCCAGCAGGTCGAGGCTGCGATGGCCAGGGGCGTGCCACTGCACTCCAGCCTGGGCAACAGAGTGAGACCCCAACTCAAAAAAAAAAAAAAAGAAAGGCCGGGCTCGGTGGCTCAGCCTGTAATCCCACGCCTTTGGGAGGCTGAGGTGAGTGAATTACCTGAGCCCGGGGGTTCGAGACCCACCCAGGCAACTTGGCGAGACTTCATCTCTACAATAAAATCAAAAAATTAGCCGTGCGTTGTAGCGTGTGCCTGTCATTCCAGCTACTCGGAAGGCTGAGGTGGAAGGATCGCCGGAGCCCAGCAGGCTGAGGCTGTGGTGGCGGGGCGCCGGCACTGCACTCCAGTCTGGGCGACAGAGTGAGACTCCAACTCAAAAAACAAACAACAACAACAACAACAAAAAGTAAAAGAAACTAGAATTATAAGGCCAGATGTAGCCTTAACTTTTTTTAAATAAATAACTAGTTTATCTGAAATAATCTGCACTCTTTTTAAATTTTGCTATTAGAGTTGTGGAGTACATGTGAGGATTTGATACATAAGTAAATTAAGTGCACGTGAGGTTTGGGCTTCTAGTGAACCCTCTTTCCCCCTGGTGTGGATGTGGTGCCCAGTGGGTGGCTGTGTGCCCCTAATTCCCTTCCTCTCCCTCCTCCCACTACTGGTGCCCATCGTCAGTTTTTCCCCTCTTTGTGCTCACTTCCTCAGTGTTTAGGTCCTACTCTGAGTAAGACCTCTGGTACTCAGTTTTTTCGTTTCTGTGATAGTTCACTTAGATTGACGGCCTCCAGGGGCATTCATATTGCTCCAAGGACATGATTTTGTTCTTCTTTATGGCTGTGTAGCTTTCCATCCTGCATACGGACCACATTTTCTTTATCCAGTACCATTTCGATGGGCCGCTGGGTTGGTTCCATGTGTTTTGCCATTGTGGATAACGATGTAACTTTGTCTTCACATGCTACACTGACTGCTTTCCTGCCACGCCCTTTCCCACACAGTTCCATTGGCTGTCTGCCCCTCACCATCCATTATTCCTCTTCTCTTCAACTCTATCAGTGGGAGAAATATTGATGCCTGTCCCCAGAAAAAGAAGAGGAAAATAAAATGGCACAATACTGAACACATTTTGTGTGCTTGGCATTTGATGTTCCTTTTTCTCATTGAACCTAGATAATATAGAACCTGGAGTGCAAGCACCTCCGTTTTAGAGATAAGATATTGAACTTCAAAGACTTAAGCCAAGTTCCCTAAATCAGAGACAGAGCATGGATTCAAATTCAGATCATTCTTGTTCCCAAATCTCAATTTTTTTGAACTGTAATGTCCCTTCTCACCAAACAAAACAAAACAGAAAAACACTCTCTTCTCACCTCTGGTAATTTTGATGTTTAATAGGCAAGAATCTTGCTGGTGCTTGATGCCATGTCTCAGGATTCTTATTTCAACCTTCATAACTATTAACAGTCAATATTTGTTTATTGAACTTTATCCTAGGTAGTATGCAATACATTTCATAATGCTATAACATAGGGAATATATTAAAGATGTTTATTCATGCTAAAAGGATGCAAATTTAGGTTTACAGTGATTATTTATCTAAGACCCACTGCTCATAAAGTCCTGAGCCAGGATTCAAACCTATGTCTGTCTGTTTCTGAAGCATAGCTTTTACTCCCTATGCTATGTTATGAGACACAGTTACAACTAACTTGTGGGTGAGAGTAAAAAAATTAGGAAATAGATGCTTATGCCTTTTTTTCCTCAGGTTGGCTCCCATGAAAATAAAGCTAAGCAGTGTGGGTTTGTGACTTAAACAAGGGCATTTCAAAAAACTTAAGAGTCCCTCTCATGTTATCTTGTGTGAGTGCGTGTGCGCACATGTGAGTGTGTATTTAATTTTTGGAATGTTCCAGTGCCTATGGGTTCGGGTTGGATACTTAGTATTGGCAAGCTAAGTCTGCAACCGAAATGACTTTCACAAGAGCTTTCCTTCCTTGATGTGCTTGATAGAGATCAATGCATTTAATATTCATTTCAGGATAATTAGCTAAAGCAAGGGTCCCATGAGCACCAACAGCCAAGAAGAGGGACAATTCAGGACATATTTGTCTAATTCCTCTTTAAATGCTAATAGCTTTGAGATTATTCTATTAACAGGCGGTATCAGAAAAGGGATAAAAAGGCCTGTTTCATTTAATAAAAGGATCACCAAATGGATTGGAATGTTTGCAGCAGCCTAAGTAATTATCTATTCATTTAGGTCAACCTGCTGCGGGCATCAGGAAAACATAACTAAGAAGAGCAATTCGATTTATGCACACCCCGTAATGGGGCTTCACTATGATACATTCCCTGATCCTTAATTTTTATATACCGGGTAAAAACACAGACCAGCTCTATAGAAAAGGGGTGAAGACCCCTTTCTTTGGGATCCTAGAACTACCAAGTCAAACATAATATGACAAATAAAAGCCACGTTCTAATATAATACATGTTGTTACCTAAACAATGTCTTTAGGCAAGAAAGCAAAAGAGACTGAGTATAAAAACACACTACACACTATCATCTAGAAAATCAGAAAGACATGTGTTCAAATCCTAGTAACTCCAAATACACTCACCCTAGGCTGTAAGTGTTTTGCAACACTGCAGCCCTCTCACTATTTATTAGAACTTTAATTAGGCAAGTCATCTAACTGTTTAGTGTCTTTGTTTTCTCATTTTTAAAATAATTATAATCATCTTATCACACTCACAAAAGCTGTTTTAAGGACTAAATAAGATAATATATGTGCAAAGAGACTAACCCATAGTAAAAGTTCAATAGATGGACTTAATTTTTGCCCAGCTAAACTGTTACCAAGTTCAGCCAAGGAGCGAGGTGCACTTTATCAAAGGCACCTGAAAGGGTCAAGAGCATGGTGATTTGTTTGAGAGTTTAGACATTTACTATTCCAGAAGAATCCATCCAACATGATGTTCATGCAAAGGAGATAGCCAAGGTCATACAGGGCATTTTTGTTAGGTAAATGGTAACATCAGTCTGCTCTTAGGACTTTAATTTTTGACTTTCACAGAGATTAAGAAAATGGTAAAACTGTCTGGGAAGGGAATTGGCAAAAGCTTTGTTGAGCATCTCTGCTTCAGCCAAATAGGCTGAGGCTCAATGAAGACCCACATTCTTTTTTTTGAAAGCAGGATTTATTGAGAGGGCAGAAAAGCTCCCACAGTAGGAGGAGACCCAAAGGGGTTGGTCAAAGTCTTACATTCTAACAGTCATCACCATTACTTACTCTGCTGCTGAGTCATCAGAAGAACTTCTTGGTGCAGATTCTAGGTCCCGACACACATCTGCTGAACCAGGATTTCCAAGGGATAATGCCAAGGAATGCAACTTTTCTATTATTTCCTCAGGACATGAGGATATATTCTGGGGGCTAGTATTTGGACCCCAATGAACTAAGAAAGCAGGAAAAACTGTGCTTTAGAATGGCACATTTGTGTTGGGGACATTTTTGAACGCATGCTGCAAGTCAACTTGTACTCATGTCTCATGAAAGTGTACCTGAAGCCCATTAATCTTATTTCCCAGAACACCAAGTGCCTACGTGTTCTTTCCCTGCTTTCTTTCACTAATAGGCTATAAGAAAATGGGAAATGAAACATGGTTCTTAATGATAACCTTTTTTATCTCATCAGACCTCCTTTGCATTGACGCATCTCTACAAGAGAGAAAACAGGGACAAATAGCAAGAGCCTTCAAGCAGGTCTATAAAATCAGTGCCACCTTGGAGCCTAGCTATCTTGACCAACTGAACTCTCATTACAAATGGCCCGGCAGCATATTAATAAGTTAAGAATCAGGTCAAAATCTACATTAGATGTTTTCTTGATCATTTCCTCCAAAGGGTTTCAGAAGGTAGGAAATAAATAAGTGTAGGGGTGAAAATGCTGGGTCATGAGACATGTATATGACGAACTAAACCAACTGAGTCCATTTACATTCCCCCCAGCATGTATGAGAGCTGATAGTCCCCACCTTCACCAACATAGGGAATTTCAGTCTCTTGAATTTTAGCCATTCTGGAAAGTGTTTAATGGGATCTCGTGGTTTTAATCGCATTTCCCTGATGAGTAGTGCCTATAAGAGTATTTTGCCCATAACTCACCAATTTCATTCCAAAGTATATGCCCCAGAGAAATAAGTACATGTGCCTACCAAAAGACATATATAAGTAATTTTGTTAATATCAGTCCCAAACTGTAAATGTTCCAAATATCTTCCCATGGAAGAACAGATAAATACATTGGAATATATCTATTTTATGATGGGATATACATAGTGAGAAAACTAAAAACTACTAAAACATGCAACATCGTGGATAAAGCTCATGGATATTTTTGTTGATGGACAAAGAAGCCAGACATTAATATTATTACATTTCTATGAAGTTCATAAACATAACTGATTGAAAAATAAATTGGAATAATCGTTCTGGTGATAGGAACACATAATTGTGGTAGCTACGTGGATGTCCCTCACTTAGAAGGATCCTGTGTTTAGTTTAAAGCTCTGCTCTCAATGTCTTGAAATTCATAATACTTTTTTTAACAAGGGGCTCCCCTTTTCATACTGAACTGTGAGGTGCTTGTTAAGAAGTTAGTCCTGGGCATGACTGACTAGAAAATAGGCACAAAGAAACTTCCACTGGGCTTGGGAATATTCTATACTTTGATCAAGGGAGTGGTAGCGCAGGTGTATATATACATTAAAATTCTTTAGGCTGTATAAAGAAGACTTGTGCACTATAATTACAACTTAATAAATTAAAGTTTAACCTAAATGTGAAGAATAAACAGAACATCCTGAGTAGAGTTAGGTGGTATCTCAGTGTAGTTTTAATTTGCATTTCTTTGATAACTAGTGAGGCTAAGCATTTTTTTGTGTATCTGTTGGCTACTCATGTGTCTTCTTTTGAGACGTGTCTATTCATATATTTTGTCCCCTTTGTAATGGGGCTGCTTATTTATTTATTTTTTTCTTTTTGGCATGTTTGATTTCCTTGTAGTTCCTAGATGTTAGACCTTTGTCAGACATACAGTTGGCAAATATTTTTTTCCCAGTGTGGGGATTGTTTCCCCGCTCTCTTGATGGTTTCTTTGGCTTTGCAGAAGCTAGTCAGTTAAATGAGGTCCCACGTGTCCATCTTATCTCATATAGCACGGGCACTTGGGGTTTTGATCAGGAATTGGTTACCTGTTCCAATTTCCATAACGGTGTCTCCTGCATTTTCTAGGGTTCTCATAGTTTGAGGTTTTACATTTAGGTCTTTGATCCATTTAGAGTTGATTTTTTTTTCAGGGTGGCCGTCATCAATAACCCAAAAAACAACAAATGCTGGAGAGGATGCGGCAAAAAGGGAATACTTCTACACTGTTGGTGGGAGTGCAAACTAGCACAGCCTCTGTGGAAAACAGTGTGGCCATTCCTAAAAGCTCTAAAAATTCTACCTTCCATATGAACCTGCAATCCCCCTACTGGGAATATACACAGAAGAACTCAAATCACTCTGTAAAAAAGATACCTGCACACATATGTTCATTGCAGCATGGTTCACAGTGGCAAGAACATGGAACCAACCATGCTGCCCACCAAAAGAGAACTGGTTTAAAAAATGTGGTACATACACCCAATGGAATATTATGCAGCTATAAAGAAGAACAAAATCATGAACTTCACAGCAACCTGGATGGACTTAGAGTCTATAATACTGAGTGATCTTTCACAGAAACAAAGAACTGAGTATCACATGTTCTCACTCACGAGCGGACCTTGAACAATTATCATAATACTATAAGAGAATGATTGGCAGTCGCAGGAAACTGCCAGGAGCAGAGTGGAGAAACAGGATTGGGAGTAGTGGGAATCTGCCCGATGAAGAGAGGCACACCTCATCAACAAGGATACCTGCATAATGAACATGTGTATACCTAACCCTGACTTGTACCCTACATCTTTAAAATAAAAAAAAAAAATAAAAGTTGAAAAAAAGAAGAAACGGAACATATGGCAATGTGAAGAGCCCAGGGGAGGATTCTGTAAGAAAGAACATGGGATACTGAATATTAACATACACGGAGTACCTGCTATGTGTCCAGCACTGTGGAAATCACTTTGCATGTGCTAAATCATTAAATCTTCACAGCAACTGCATAAGATAGATATCATTAGCCTCGATGTATAAATAAGGGAAAGGAGGTCCAGAGAGGTTAAGCAACTTGTCTAATGAGAGACAGCATATATGTGGTCAAATGGAATTTCAAACCCAGATCTTCCTGCTTCACAAACATATCCTGTCCAAACCATGATGTATGTCATCTCAACTTGCAAAACTCTCCTGGTCATGTATTAAAGGAGACAAACAAGTCAGCCAGGCTACAGAAATTTCAATATGTCATAACTATTTAGAGGCTAGATGGGATGTGGAGAAATCCTTTTCTTGCCCTTGCGGGCATGCTGTGCCCTCCCAGGGTGTGAGATTCGATTTTACTCAGTGAACATAACTGCAGGTATTAGTCCTGGCAATACAATTACCCATCTCCAGTATTTGACTCAAGAACTTGGTTCAGCCTCTGATTCTACAGCTTGCCGATGGGCCGTAAGAAATAAGCATTGTTATGTGACCTTCAAAACATGACAGATGAGCAGCAAAATAAATGATTCATTTAATGGGTTTAGATATACAGGGCCTTCCCCTGCTTCAGCACTGAGGTCTTATTTATGGCCTGGTCTTAACTGAGTTTCTTTGTGTGGAAGCTTTAAAAAGCCATTATGGTCGAAACCTTTCACAGGATTTATTATTAGAATGCTTTGAAAATTTCTATGTAGAAAACAGAAGCAGTGAATCTATTATGACTGTGGCATGAATGCATTAAAAAAGGCACTTAAAACAGATTTCTTAATGTTTGACGCTGAGGAAATAACAAAAGTGAAAAATAATCTGTACTTGATCTGGTTTAAAAATAGATGCTCATGTAAGGTTTTGCGTGCCCTTTAAATAATTTTATCCAGTGGATTACTCTATACAAACATATTGAGTATCTTTATATACATGAGAACTTGCTAGAGATTTTTAAGAATAGGAGATGGATAAGACATACATTTGATCTTCTGTTAACTAGGAGTATATAGTATATAACATGATTCCCACACATCCATAATGTGAAATGTGATGGAATAAATCAAACAATTTCTGCATTAAGAGATGGGGTGGTAGAAGGATCAAGCCCATACCTTCTTATTTTTCTCAGGAAATATTAGTGGCAGAAGAAATATAAGGGAATATCCAAAATACAATAAAATTGTCTATGTGGTCAATCATGGTTCCTATTGTTTTTTGTCTTTCTCCAGACACTCTTAGAGACTATACATCTTCACCACATTAACTGATAGCCTCAGCTATTGAGGAATGCCGTGACTATAGACGTTGGAACAAGGGTGGAATCCTGTCACTGAGCATCCATTTATAGATTAAAAAAGCATAGCTGGAGAAATCCAGTGAGTCTTCCTGATTCGCAAGAGTTCAAACCTGACTTTATTAGACTCCAAAATCTGTGTGTTCCCCATATACCCACACTCATTTATCCTCCAGATCTCATTGCCTTCTTCATCTCTTCCCCCCCCCCCACTGTCCCCTAGCCACATGGCTTGCCATTGCACACCGCCATGTCCACTACAGTCCAAAGGTAGAGCCTTTGAACATTAAGGAGAAAGATCCTTAGATATAACACAGTGCATCCTCTTCTCCCCAAGCTTATTTTGTGTAGATGATGAGACTGAGGTCTAGAAAAGCAAGACTTGTCACAAATTTATTTATCTATGGTAACTGGTAGAAGGCTAATGTCTCTCACTCTCTACTTTATTTTCTATCCAGTAAAAAGCATCATCCCAGATACTCACTTTTATATGTAGTATGGTGTTTATCAGCAATAGGATGTATTAGATGAAACCTGGACAATCCCTGCTTTAAATTTTCACATCAAATATTCAAAACTACACATGAAAAACATTTTATGCTTATTCATGATCATTAAAACCCAGATTTACATACTCCTAACTTAGTGTGTTATTTTTATTCTGCCATCACTGCTTCTCTATTCTTTAGCACAAAATTATTCTCAATTACATTTACTGACTCTGGAAGGATTCTATTCAATTCTAGTATAATCTGACTTCAATATCTATTAGCTATCTACCATACACAGCAGAAATATGTACCTTAAGACGTATACCACATTTACTAAAGACGCATTGATTACTTACTGTGCACTTGGTATACTGAATATGTGTGTATACATAGGTGAACATATGTATATTTTACATACATACATAAATGTGTATGTACATTACACACAGAGACGTGCACTTACATAATATTTAATTAAGAAATAAGTATGTCTCTTTATATGCCCATACCATGTTATATGATACCTTTATTTTAAATGGTTACACAGATTTAGCATGTTTAAACCCTTAATTGAAATAGTTGACTTCAGATATATATGTGGGTGTGTATATACATATGTGTGGCCCAACATAGGTGCGCCAACTTTCATAAAGCAACTTCTAGGAAATCTAAAGAAAGATATTGACTCTAGCACCATCATAACTGGGGACTTTAATACCCCACTCACAACCCTAGACAGATCATCAAGACAAAAAATCAGCAATGAGATCTGGAACCTCAATGTGACTCTTGACCAAATGGACTTAATTGATACCTACAGAACACTCCATCCAAAGACCACAGAATACACATTCTACTCATCACCACATGGAACATATTCTAAGATCGACCACATAATTGGCCATAAATCAAACATAAGCAAATTTAAAAGGATTGAAATTTTACCATGCACCTTCTCGGATCACAATGGAATAAAAATAAACATTAACACCAACAAGGTCCCCCCAAAACCCACAAAGACATGAACACTAAACAGCATGATGCTAAACAGCTCCTGGGTCAATGATGAAATCAAAACAGAGATCAAAAGATACCTGGAAACAAATGAAAATGAAGAAACATCTTACCAAAATCTCTGGGATGCCTTGAAAGCTGTAGTAAGAGGGGAATTATATCCCTACAAACACACATAAAGAAAATGGAAAGAACACAAATTAACACCCTAACAAGCCACCTAAGGAAGCTGGAAAGCAAGACTACAAAAACCCTAATTTCAGCAGAAGAATCCAGATCACCAAAATAAAAGCCCAAATCCAGGACATAGAAGGCAAAAAGAGAATACAAAAAAATCAATGAAACAAAAAGCTGGTCCTTCAAAAGGATAAACAATATCGATTGTCCCCTAGCTAGACTGACCAAGAAAAAGAGAGAAAAAACCCAAATAAGCACAATCACAAACACAAAAGATGAAGTCACATCTGACCCTGAAGAAATACAAAAGATCATCAGAGACTACTATGGACACCTGTATGGAAACAAACTTGAAAACCTCAAGGAAATGGAGGACTTTCTGTCATCACACAACCTGCTTAAGTTGAAACAAGAAGAAATTGAGACCCTAAATAGACCAATAACAATCAAGGAAATTGACTACATAATAAGAAAACTACCTACAAAAAAAGGGCCTGGACCAGATGAGTTTCCAGCAGAATTCTACAAGACATTTAAGGAGGAGCTGATCCCAATCCTACTGAAGGTATTTCAGGTGATTAAGAAAGATGGAATTCTCCCCAAATCATTTTACGAAGCTAACATCACATTGATACCCAAGCCAGGTAAAGACCCAATAAAGAAAGAGAACTACAGGCCAATATCTTTGATGAACATAGATGCTAAAATTCTCAACAAGATCCTAGAAACCGGATTCAACAACACATCTCAAAAATCATCCATCATGACCAAGTATGCTTCATCTCTTGGGATGCAAG
>NW_007252273.1:308894-311793 GCF_000164805.1 Carlito syrichta | reverse complement strand
AAATGTAATTAAATACACACAGATGTCAAACAAAACCACATGATTATATCATTAGATGCAGAAAAAGCTTTTGATAAAATCCAGCACGCCTTCTTGATAAAAACCCTCAAACAGCTAGGCATACAGGGAACATACCTCAAAGTAGTAAAAGCCATCTATGAGAAACCCACAGCCAGCATACTCCTAAATGGACAAAAATTGGAACTATTTCCCCCTGAAAACTGGAACAAGACAAGGGTACCCCCTCTCACTCCTCCTGTTCAATATAATATTGGAAGTCCTGGCTAGAGCAATCAGAGAAGAGAAGGCAATCAGGGGTATCCAAACAGGAAAAGAGAAAGTAAGTTATCTCTCTTTGCAGATAATATGATTGTGTACCTTGAAAACCCAAGAGAATCTGTCAAAAACCTCCTTACACTGATAAAGCCCTTTGGCAAAGTCTCAGGATATAAAATAAATGTGCAAAAGAAAATCGTATTTCTTTACACCAATAATAAACAAACAGAAACCCAAATAAAAAACACAGTTCCATTCACAATAGCCACAAAAAAAATGAAATACCTTGGCATCTTCCTAACCAGAGATGTGAAAGACCTTTACAATGAAAACTATAAAACTCTGCTCAAAGAAATCAAAGATGACACAAACATGTCAAAAAGTATCCCATGTTCATGGGTTGGAAGAATCAACATTGTGAAGATGTCCATTTTACCTAAGGCAATCTACAGATTCAATGCAGCACCCATCAAATTACCAGCAACATTCTTCTCAGACCTAGAAAAAACAACACAGGAATTCATATGGAAACACAAACGACCAAGGATAGTCAGAACAATCCTCAGCAAAAAAAACAAAACAGGGTGTATCACATTACCAGACTTCAAACTTTACTATAAAGCTACAATCATCAAAACAGTTTGGTACCGGTATAGGAATAGGCATATAGATCAATGGAATAGAATTGAGATTCCAGACGCAAAACCTCAATTCCTCAACCAACTCATCTTCGACAAAGCCTCCACCACCTTCTACTGGGAAGAGGAGACCCTATTCAGTAAATGGTGCTGGGAAAACTGGCTGACCACCCGTAGAAGATTGAAACAGGACCCCTATCTATCCTCGTATGCAAAAATTAACTCCAAATGGATCAGAGACCTAAATGTAAAACTTCAAACCATAAGAACCTTAGAAAAGGAAGGACGTACCCTCATGGAAATTGGAACTGGTATCCAATTCCTGAACAAAACCCGAAACCCACAGGCTATAAGAGATAAGATATACAAGTGGGACCTCATTAAACTGACAAGCTTCTGCAAAGCCAAAGAAACCATCAAGAGAGCAGGGAGACAGCACACAGCCTGGGAAAAAGTATTTGCCAACTCCAGGACTGACAATGGCTTAACATCTTGGATCTACAAGGAACTCAAACATGCTGAAAAGAAAAAAACACACAATCCCATTATAAATTGGGCAAAAGATATGAACGACACTTCACAAAGAAAGATATCCAAGCAGCCAACAGACACTTGAAGAAATGTTCAACCTCACCTAACTCCAGTCAGAATGGCAATTATCAATAACTCAAAAATAGCAGTTGCTGGAGAGGGTGTGGTGGAAAGGGAACACTTCTACACTGTTGGTGGGAGTGCAAACTGGTGCAACCTCTGTGGAAAACAGTGTGGCGATTCCGAAAAGCTCTAAATATCAACCTTCCATATGACCCTGCAATCCCCCTACTGGGAATATACCCTGAAGAAGTCAAATCACTCTATAAAAAAGATACCTGCACACAAATGTTTATCGCAGCATTGTTCACAATAGCAAGAACCTGGAACCAACCATGTTGTCCATCAAAGGAGGACTGGATTAAAAAATGTGGTACATATACACGATGGAATACTATGCAGCCATAAAAAAGAACAAAATCATGAATTTTGCAGTAACCTGGATGGAACTAGAGTCTATAATACTGAATGACCTCTCACAGAAACAAAGCTATGAGTATCACATGTTCTCACTCAGATAGTGGACCTTGATCATCCAATGTAATACCATAAGAAAATGACTGACGGTAGTGGGAAACTAAGGGGGAGGGGAAGATGGGATTAATGGGGACGGGAGACACCTCTTATCAACAAGGATGCCTGAACAAAGCATATTTGTATACCTAACTCTTAACTGTACCCCACAGTATCATAATAAAAAATATTGAGTATAAAAAAAAAGATAATTAGGCATACTCCTGGTTATAAACACATGGTTGAAGAGTGTTGTTCTTTCTGTTTCCTCTTGAATGGTGCTCACTAAATAAAAGGAGTCATTTTTTTTTCTCACTATGATCAAAATGGTCTATGGTATTCTATGCTACTTTTATTGATTACCATTTAATTCTAGCCCAGCACAAAATCAGCACAGAGCCCTTTGCCTAAACCCAGCATTTTGCTGGATACTTTGCGAGCATTGTAGAAATTAACTCTCACAGAAGTTCTGTGAAGTGAGGCATATCAGGGTCTCGGCTTTACAGATGGAAATACAGAGGAACTCAGAGTTTAAGCAACTTACTTAATCAGTTGCACAGCTGATGACTGCTAACTGAGGTCATAAGCCAAGGTCTTTTTTCAACCAGTGCCTTTAACTATAAGCCACACCTCCTAGAAAAAACATTCAAAAGAGAAGCTTACCAATGAAGATTTCAATCAAGCATGCACAATAAAAAAAAATACTGCCATGAAAAGCCGGGCTCGGTGGCTCAGCCTGTAATCCCACGCCTTTGGGAGGCTGAGTGAGTGGATTGCCTGAGCCCGCGGGTTCGAGACCCGCCTGGGCAACGAGACCTCCTCTCTACAATAAATCAAAAAATCAGCTGGGCGTGGTAGCACATGCCTGTAATTCCGGCTAC